>NC_059452.1:109360862-109403362 GCF_905237065.1 Salmo salar
TACATTATATCATCTATTCCTGGGGTAGTGATTTCCTAGAGCCCTACATTATATAATCTATTCCTGGGGGTAGTGATTTCCTAGGGCCCTACATTATATAATCTATTCCTGGGGTAGTGATTTCCTAGGGCCCTACATTATATAATCTATTCCCGGGGTAGTGATTTCCTAGGGCCCTACATTATATAATCTATTCCCGGGTAGTGATTTCCTAGGGCCCTACATTATATAATCTATTCCCGGGGTAGTGATTTCCTAGGGCCCTACATTATATAATCTATTCCCGGGGTAGTGATTTCCTAGAGCCCTACATTATATAATCTATTCCCGGGGTAGTGATTTCCTAGGGCCCTACATTATATAATCTATTCCCGGGGTAGTGATTTCCTAGGGCCCTACATTATATAATCTGTTCCCGGGGTAGTGATTTCCTAGGGCCCTACATTATATAATCTATTCCTGGGGTAGTGATTTCCTAGGGCCCTACATTATATAATCTATTCCTGGGGTAGTGATTTCCTAGGGCCCTACATTATATAATCTATTCCCGGGGTAGTGATTTCCTAGGGCCCTACATTATATAATCTGTTCCAGGGGTAGTGATTTCCTAGGGCCCTACATTATATAATCTATTCCTGGGGTAGTGATTTCCTAGGGCCCTACATTATATAATCTATTAACCGTGACCCAAAAACCCCAATAGGTACCAAACCGTGGTGTTTGGTGAACCATTACACCCCTAGAAATGACACTATCCCACCAGACCAGTACTTCCATACTGACACACATACTGCTGTTACTGTCTATTATCTATCCCCCTACCTACAGTATACTGCTGTTACTGTCTATTATCTATCCTTTACCCCTACCTACAGTATACTGCTGTTACTGTCTATTATCTATCCTTTACCCCTACCTACTGCTGTTACTGGCTATTATCTATCCTTTACCCCTACCTACAGTATACTGCTGTTACTGTCTATTACCTATCCTTTACCCCTACCTACAGTATACTGCTGTTACTGTCTATTATCTATCCTTTACCCCTACCTACAGTATACTGCTGTTACTGTCTATTATCTATCCTTTAGCCCTACCTACAGTATACTGCTGTTACTGTCTATTATCTATCCTTTACCCCTACCTACAGTATACTGCTGCTACTGTCTATTATCTATCCTTTACCCCTACCTACAGTATACTGCTGTTACTGTCTATTATCTATCCTTTACCCCTACCTACAGTATACTGCTGTTACTGTCTATTATCCATCCCCCTACCTACAGTATACTGCTGTTACTGTCTATTATCTATCCTTTACCCCTACCTACAGTATACTGCTGTTACTGTCTATTATCTATCCTTTACCCCTACCTACAGTATACTGCTGTTACTGTCTATTATCTATCCTTTACCCCTACCTACAGTATACTGCTGTTACTGTCTATTATCTATCCTTTACCCCTACCTACAGTATACTGCTGTTACTGTCTATTATCTATCCTTTACCCCTACCTACAGTATACTGCTGTTACTGTCTATTACCTATCCTTTACCCCTACCTACAGTATACTGACTATTATCTATCCTTTACCCCTACCTACAGTATACTGTCTATTATCTATCCTTTACCCCTACCTACAGTATACTGCTGTTACTGTCTATTATCTATCCTTTACCCCTACCTACAGTATACTGCTGTTACTGTCTATTATCTATCCTTTACCCCTACCTACAGTATACTGCTGTTACTGTCTATTATCTATCCTTTACCCCTACCTACAGTATACTGCTGTTACTGTCTATTATCTATCCTTTACCCCTACCTACAGTATACTGCTGTTACTGTCTATTATCTATCCTTTACCCCTACCTACAGTATACTGCTGTTACTGTCTATTATCTATCCTTTACCCCTACCTACAGTATACTGCTGTTACTGTCTATTATCTATCCTTTACCCCTACCTACAGTATACTGCTGATACTGTCTATTATCTATCCTTTACCCCTACCTACAGTATACTGCTGTTACTGTCTATTATCTATCCTTTACCCCTACCTACAGTATACTGCTGTTACTGTCTATTATCTATCCTTTACCCCTACCTACAGTATACTGCTGCTACTGTCTATTATCTATCCTTTACCCCTACCTACAGTATACTGCTGTTACTGTCTATTATCTATCCTTTACCCCTACCTACAGTATACTGCTGTTACTGTCTATTATCTATCCTTTACCCCTACCTACAGTATACTGCTTTTACTGTCTATTATCTATCCTTTACCCCTACCTACAGTATACTGCTGTTACTGTCTATTATCTATCCTTTACCCCTACCTACAGTATACTGCTGTTACTGTCTATTACCTATCCTTTACCCCTACCTACAGTATACTGCTGTTACTGTCTATTATCTATCCTTTACCCCTACCTACAGTATACTGCTGTTACTGTCTATTATCTATCCTTTACCCCTACCTACAGTATACTGCTGTTACTGTCTATTACCTATCCTTTACCCCCTACCTACAGTATACTGCTGTTACTGTCTATTATCTATCCTTTACCCCTACCTACAGTATACTGCTGTTACTGTCTATTATCTATCCTTTACCCCTACCTACAGTATACTGCTGTTACTGTCTATTATCTATCCTTTACCCCTACCTACAGTATACTGCTGTTACTGTCTATTATCTATCCTTTACCCCTACCTACAGTATACTGCTGTTACTGTCTATTATCTATCCTTTACCCCTACCTACAGTATACTGTCTATTATCTATCCTTTACCCCTACCTACAGTATACTGCTGTTACTGTCTATTATCTATCCTTTACCCCTACCTACAGTATACTGCTGTTACTGTCTATTATCTATCCTTTACCCCTACCTACAGTATACTGCTGTTACTGTCTATTATCTATCCTTTACCCCTACCTACAGTATACTGCTGTTACTGTCTATTATCTATCCTTTACCCCTACCTACAGTATACTGCTGTTACTGTCTATTATCTATCCTTTACCCCTACCTACAGTATACTGCTGTTACTGTCTATTATCTATCCTTTACCCCTACCTACAGTATACTGCTGTTACTGTCTATTATCTATCCTTTACCCCTACCTACAGTATACTGCTGTTACTGTCTATTATCTATCCTTTACCCCTACCTACAGTATACTGCTGTTACTGTCTATTATCTATCCTTTACCCCTACCTACAGTATACTGTCTATTATCTATCCTTTACCCCTACCTACAGTATACTGCTGTTACTGTCTATTATCTATCCTTTACCCCTACCTACAGTATACTGCTTTTACTGTCTATTATCTATCCTTTACCCCTACCTACAGTATACTGCTGTTACTGTCTATTATCTATCCTTTACCCCTACCTACAGTATACTGCTGTTACTGTCTATTATCTATCCTTTACCCCTACCTACAGTATACTGCTGTTACTGTCTATTATCTATCCTTTACCCCTACCTACAGTATACTGCTGTTACTGTCTATTATCTATCCTTTACCCCTACCTACAGTATACTGCTGTTACTGTCTATTATCTATCCTTTACCCCTACCTACAGTATACTGCTGTTACTGTCTATTATCTATCCTTTACCCCTACCTACAGTATACTGTCTATTATCTATCCTTTACCCCTACCTACAGTATACTGTCTATTATCTATCCTTTATCCCTACCTACAGTATACTGCTGTTACTGTCTATTATCTATCATTTACCCCTACCTACAGTATACTGCTGTTACTGTCTATTATCTATCCTTTATCCCTACCTACAGTATACTGCTGTTACTGTCTATTATCTATCCTTTACCCCTACCTACAGTATACTGTCTATTATCTATCCTTTACCCCTACCTACAGTATACTGCTGTTACTGTCTATTATCTATCCTTTACCCCTACCTACAGTATACTGCTGTTACTGTCTATTATCTATCCTTTACCCCTACCTACAGTATACTGCTGCTACTGTCTATTATCTATCCTTTACCCCTACCTACAGTATACTGCTGTTACTGTCTATTATCTATCCTTTACCCCTACCTACAGTATACTGTCTATTATCTATCCTTTACCCCTACCTACAGTATACTGCTGTTACTGTCTATTATCTATCCTTTACCCCTACCTACAGTATACTGCTGTTACTGTCTATTATCTATCCTTTACCCCTACCTACAGTATACTGCTGTTACTGTCTATTATCTATCCTTTACCCCTACCTACAGTATACTGCTGTTACTGTCTATTATCTATCCTTTACCCCTACCTACAGTATACTGCTGTTACTGTCTATTATCTATCCTTTACCCCTACCTACAGTATACTGTCTATTATCTATCCTTTACCCCTACCTACAGTATACTGCTGTTACTGTCTATTATCTATCCTATACCCCTACCTACAGTATACTGCTGTTACTGTCTATTATCTATCCTTTACCCCTACCTACAGTATACTGCTGTTACTGTCTATTATCTATCCTTTACCCCTACCAACAGTATACTGCTGTTACTGTCTATTATCTATCCTTTACCCCTACCTACAGTATACTGCTGTTACTGTCTATTATCTATCCTTTACCCCTACCTACAGTATACTGCTGTTACTGTCTATTATCTATCCTTTACCCCAACCTACAGTATACTGCTGTTACTGTCTATTATCTATCCTTTACCCCTACCTACAGTATACTGTCTATTATCTATCCTTTACCCCTACCTACAGTATACTGCTGTTACTGTCTATTATCTATCCTTTACCCCTACCTACAGTATACTGCTGTTACTGTCTATTATCTATCCTTTACCCCTACCTACAGTATACTGCTGTTACTGTCTATTATCTATCCTTTACCCCTACCTACAGCATACTGTCTATTATCTATCCTTTACCCCTACCTACAGTATACTGCTGTTACTGTCTATTATCTATCCTTTACCCCTACCTACAGTATACTGTCTATTATCTATCCTTTACCCCTACCTACAGTATACTGCTGTTACTGTCTATTATCTATCCTTTACCCCTACCTACAGTATACTGCTGTTACTGTCTATTATCTATCCTTTACCCCTACCTACAGTATACTGCTGTTACTGTCTATTATCTATCCTTTACCCCTACCTACAGTATACTGCTGTTACTGTCTATTATCTATCCTTTACCCCTACCTACAGTATACTGCTGTTACTGTCTATTATCTATCCTTTACCCCTACCTACAGTATACTGCTGTTACTGTCTATTATCTATCCTTTACCCCTACCTACAGTATACTGCTGTTACTGTCTATTATCTATCCTTTACCCCTACCTACAGTATACTGCTGTTACTGTCTATTATCTATCCTTTACCCCTACCTACAGTATACTGCTGTTACTGTCTATTATCTATCCTTTACCCCTACCTACAGTATACTGCTGTTACTGTCTATTATCTATCCTTTACCCCTACCTACAGTATACTGCTGTTACTGTCTATTATCTATCCTTTACCCCTACCTACAGTATACTGCTGTTACTGTCTATTATCTATCCTTTACCCCTACCTACAGTATACTGCTGTTACTGTCTATTATCTATCCTTTACCCCTACCTACAGTATACTGCTGTTACTGTCTATTATCTATCCTTTACCCCTACCTACAGTATACTGCTGTTACTGTCTATTATCTATCCCCCTACCTACAGTATACTGCTGTTACTGTCTATTATCTATCCCCCTACCTACAGTATACTGCTGTTACTGTCTATTATCCATCCCCCTACCTACACTATACTGCTGTTACTGTCTATTATCTATCCTTTACCCCTACCTACAGTATACTGCTGTTACTGTCTATTATCTATCCTTTACCCCTACCTACAGTATACTGCTGTTACTGTCTATTATCTATCCTTTACCCCTACCTACAGTATACTGCTGCTACTGTCTATTATCTATCCTTTACCCCTACCTACAGTATACTGTCTATTATCTATCCTTTACCCCTACCTACAGTATACTGCTGTTACTGTCTATTATCTATCCCTTACCCCTACCTACAGTACACTGTTGTTACTGTCTACTATCTATCCTTTACCCCTACCTACAGTATACTGCTGTTACTGTCTATTATCTATCCTTTACCCCTACCTACAGTATACTGCTGTTACTGTCTATTATCTATCCTTTACCCCTACCTACAGTATACTGCTGTTACTGTCTATTATCTATCCTTTACCCCTACCTACAGTATACTGCTGTTACTGTCTATTATCTATCCTTTACCCCTACCTACAGTATACTGCTGTTACTGTCTATTATCTATCCTTTACCCCTACCTACAGTATACTGCTGTTACTGTCTATTATCTATCCTTTACCCCTACCTACAGTATACTGCTGTTACTGTCTATTATCTATCCTTTACCCCTACCTACAGTATACTGCTGTTACTGTCTATTATCTATCCTTTACCCCTACCTACAGTATACTGTCTATTATCTATCCTTTACCCCTACCTACAGTATACTGCTGTTACTGTCTATTATCTATCCTGTTGTCTAGTCACTTTATAAAAACCTGTTTTTGCTTTGTCATTATGGGGTATTGTGTGTGTAGATTGACGAGGGGGAAAAAAACGATTTAATACATTTTAGAATAAGGCTGTAACGTAACAAAATGTGGAAAAAGTCAAGGGGTCTGAATACTTTCAGAATGCACCGTACCTAGCGTTAGCTATATGTGTGCGTGTTCTCACCCAGCCTGGCCTCTACGGGGTTAATGACGTGAGACAGGCTGTCGGCGTTGAGCGTGTAGGCGTTGAGGGAGGGGTCATAACGTGGGTTGACCCCTAGGACAGCGTAGTAGAGGATCTGTGAGTCCAGACTGAAGTCGGCCACCGGGGCCAGCTTAGACAGGAGAGGCTGGATATAACTCTGGACTGCTGCCTCTATGTCCCAGTGCAGATGGTGAGACTTAGGGTCAGGGTTCAACAGGCTGAAGGTTATTTCATAACCTGCAGGGGGGGGAGAGAATGGAGAATCATTATACCGTCTACACCGCCTGAGAATCACTGTACCATCTACACCGCCTGAGAATCACTGTACCATCTACACCGCCTGAGAATCACTGTACCATCTACACCGCCTGAGAATCACTGTACCATCTACACCGCCTGAGAATCACTGTACCATCTACACCGCCTGAGAATCACTGTACCATCTACACCGCCTGAGAATCACTGTACCATCTACACCGCCTGAGAATCACTGTACCATCTACACCGCCTGAGAATCACTGTACCATCTACACCGCCTGAGAATCACTGTACCATCTACACCGCCTGAGAATCACTGTACCATCTACACCGCCTGAGAATCACTGTACCATCTACACCGCCTGAGAATCACTGTACCATCTACACCGCCTGAGAATCACTGTACCATCTACACCGCCTGAGAATCACTGTACCATCTACACCGCCTGAGAATCACTGTACCATCTACACCGCCTGAGAATCACTGTACCATCTACACCGCCTGAGAATCACTGTACCATCTACACCGCCTGAGAATCAATGTACCATCTACACCGCCTGAGAATCAATGTACCATCTACACCCCTGAGAATCAATGTACCATCTACACCCCTGAGAATCAATGTACCATCTACACCCCTGAGAATCAATGTACCATCTACACCCCTGAGAATCATTGTACCATCTAAACCCGAGAATCATTATACCATCTAAACCCCTGAGAATCATTATACCATCTAAACCCCTGAGAATCATTATACCATCTAAACCCCTGAGAATCATTACACCATCTACACCCCCGAGAATCATTACACCATCTACACCCCCTGAGAATCATTACACCATCTACAGCCCCTGAGAATCACTTTACCATCTAAACCCCTGAGAATCATTACACTAGCACCCCCTTCAACCCTCCATTTCTACAGGATTGAGATCTGGGCTTTGACTCGGCCATTCCATAACCCTCCATTTCTTATGTTTGAGCCATTCTGTTGTGGATTTGCTCCTGTGTTTTAGACCATTGTCCTGTTGCAAGATCCATTTTGGGTTCAGCTTTTTGACAGATGGCCTCACATTCTCCTCCTGTATTCTCTGGTACAATGTGGATTGATGGTTGACTCAATGATGGCAAGCTGACCCGGCCCTGAGGCAGCATGCTCTATGGTCAGCGTGTGGTTCTTCTGTTCGAAGGCAGTGTTTTGTTTTCAGCAAACATGACTTCTGGCATTGTAGCCAAACAACTCCACCTTTGACTCGTCTGTCCAGAGCACATTGTTCTTCACCCAGGTGTTGTCTGGCAAACTACAGCCGTGATTCTTTTTTTTTTTTTGAGAGCAGAAGCTTCTTCCTTCCTGACCTCTCATGTAGACCAAGTCTCTTTCTGACACTTGACTCATGCAGTTCAACAGTGATTGTGGCAAGAGATGCCTGTAGATCCCTTGATGTTACCCCGGAGTTCTTAGAGATTTATTTTTGCATCTTTCGGTCAGCTCTTGGGCTGAATTTGGTGGGACTTCCAGACTTCCAGTGGTGTGGAATTTTCTCAATTTATACATGATCACTCAGACACTGGAATGATTGACCTCAAATTGCTTGGAAATGTCTCTGAAACTCCTCCACGGACTAATGGGCCTCAACAATCTTCCTTCTGAGGGCCTCAGAGAGCTCTTATGGTCTTGGCATAACATGTTACCACACACCTGTATGTTTAAGACCAAACCAGACCCAGTTTATGATGTTCATGGAAGGCTGGACCCTACCAATCCAGACCCAGTTTCTGATCTTCATGGAAGGCTGGACCCTACCAAACCAGACCCAGTTTCTGATCTTCATGGAAGGCTGGACCCTACCAATCCAGACCCAGTTTCTGATCTTCATGGAAGGCTGGACCCTACCAAACCAGACCCAGTTTCTGATCTTCATGGAAGACTGGACCCTACCAATCCAGACCCAGTTTCTGATCTTCATGGAAGGCTGGACCCTACCAATCCAGACCCAGTTTCCGATCTTCATGGAAAGCTGGACCCTACCAAACCAGACCCAGTTTCTGATCTTCATGGAAGGCTGGACCCTACCAATCCAGACCCAGTTTCTGATCTTCATGGAAGGCTGGACCCTACCAATCCAGACCCAGTTTCTGATCTTCATGGAAGGCTGGACCCTACCAAACCAGACCCAGTTTCTGATCTTCATGGAAGGCTGGACCTACCAATCCAGACCCAGTTTCTGATCTTCATGGACGGCTGGACCCTACCAATCCAGACCCAGTTTCTGATCTTCATGGAAGGCTGGACCCTACCAATCCAGACCCAGTTTCCGATCTTCATGGAAGGCTGGACCCTACCAAACCAGACCCAGTTTCTGATCTTCATGGAAGGCTGGACCCTACCAAACCAGACCCAGTTTCTGATCTTCATGGAAGGCTGGACCCTACCAATCCAAACCCAGTTTCTGATCTTCATGGAAGGCTGGACCCTACCAATCCAAACCCAGTTTCCGATCTTCATGGAAGGCTGGACCCTACCAATCCAGACCCAGTTTCTGATCTTCATGGAAGGCTGGACCCTACCAATCCAGACCCAGTTTCTGATCTTCATGGAAGGCTGGACCTACCAATCCAGACCCAGTTTCTGATCTTCATGGAAGGCTGGACCCTACCAATCCAAACCCAGGTTCTGATCTTCATGGAAGGCTGGACCCTACCAATCCAAACCCAGGTTCTGATCTTCATGGAAGGCTGGACCCTACCAATCCAAACCCAGTTTCTGATCTTCATGGAAGGCTGGACCCTACCAATCCAGACCCAGTTTCTGATCTTCATGGAAGGCTGGACCCTACCAATCCAAACCCAGGTTCTGATCTTCATGGAAGGCTGGACCCTACCAAACCAGACCCAGTTTCTGATCTTCATGGAAGGCTGGACCCTACCAATCCAAACCCAGGTTCTGATCTTCATGGAAGGCTGGACCCTACCAAACCAGACCCAGTTTCTGATCTTCATGGAAGGCTGGACCCTACCAATCCAGACCCAGTTTCTGATCTTCATGGAAGGCTGGACCTACCAATCCAGACCCAGTTTCTGATCTTCATGGAAGGCTGGACCCTACCAATCCAAACCCAGGTTCTGATCTTCATGGAAGGCTGGACCCTACCAATCCAAACCCAGGTTCTGATCTTCATGGAAGGCTGGACCCTACCAATCCAAACCCAGGTTCTGATCTTCATGGAAGGCTGGACCTACCACGTTGCTCTAATGATTTCTAAGCATCACCTGTTTTGGTGCATCTGATTCTTTAGTCATGTGATGGGATGATAAAGGTAGGGGTGTACCAAGGTTTCCGTGGACGATAAAAATAAATGAAAAGTCTATTGCTACACAATAATTTGCCTCGAATTAACTTGCGTTTGGGCGGGCCGGTTTTGGGGCAAGAAACCCCTCTCGACGGGCACACTGGAAATGGATAACCAACACAATTTTGCCCAGTCGGACAAGTTAGCTGAACTCGAATATGAGGACCTCCTCTCTTCTGTGTGAGTTAGAATAGAAACACACTTGACACTAATGTCCCAGCAGCTAGAGGATTTATTATCCTATGAAGTTGAAGCACATCGACACACCTGGACTAGGGTTAACTCGGGGTTAGGACTAACCTGGACTAGGGGTTAGGACTAACCTGGACTAGGGTTAACTAGGGGTTAGGACTAACCTGGACTAGGGTTAACTAGGGGTTAGGACTAACCTGGACTAGGGTTAACTAGGGGTTAGGACTAACCTGGACTAGGGTTAACTAGGGGTTAGGACTAACCTGGACTAGGGTTAACTCGGGGTTAGGACTAACCTGGACTAGGGTTAACTCGGGGTTAGGACTAAGCTGGACTAGGGGTTAGGACTAACCTGGACTAGGGTTAACTCGGGGTTAGGACTAAGCTGGACTAGGGGTTAGGACTAACCTGGGCTGGACTTGAAGGCTCTCATGCTGTCGACCAGACCGTCCCTGCTACTGTAGTCGAGGCGGACGCGGTCGCTAAGGGCAGCGGTGATGTCACTGTGGCTGAATGACATGACCTTGAGAACCTGTTGTACCTGGGTCTCCAGGTGGGCAAGCACCTCCTTCAGGCCGACGCCCAGTCTCATCGGCCTCCCCGCACGCAACAACGACGTCCGCCTCTGACCCACGTACACACTCACACCCTGGAACAAGAATTACAAGAATTTCTTCTTAACTGAGACTTGCCTAGTTAAATAAAAAGGTAAAAAAATGTCATTAATCATTTAAAAATAAAAAAACATTTATATATATATATATATACAGTACCAGTCAAAAATGTGGACACACCTCATTCATGGGTTTTTCTTTATTTTCTACATTGTAGAATAATAGTGAAGACATCAAAACTATGAAATAGCACAATGCCAAGAGTGTGCAAAGCTGTCATCAAGGCAAAGGGTGGCTACTTGGAAGAATCTCAAATATAAAATATATTTTGATTTGTTTAACACTTTTTTGGTTCCTACATGATTCCATATGTGTTATTTCATAGTTTTGATGTCTTCACTATTATTCTACAATGTAGAAAATAGTAAAAATATACAAAAACCCTAGAATGAGTAGGTGTCCAAACTTTTGACTGGTACTGTATATAAAACACACACACACACACAATATTATAGACAAACGCACATTCAAGATAATCAATATTACGTATTTGTGTTCTCACCTCAGGTAGCAGTGTGGAGGATTCTGGGACGACATAGATGACCACGGAGCCACAGGGGCTCTCGCTGAGCAGATGAAGAGACTGATCAGTCTCTGGGGAGGGGGGGGCCGAGAGGAGCGAGAGGAGAGAGATGATAAATAATGACAGTTTCTATTCTTGATCTGAAGAAACGACACCCAGCTGATAAGCTGAAGGCAGCCACTGACCTGCAGGAGTGGGCTGGTTCAGGGCATCTTCCTCCATGATGGTAGCTGTCCTGTATCTAGTCTCATACCTGTAACTCAACCCTG
Source organism: Salmo salar (assembly GCF_905237065.1). NCBI lineage: Eukaryota > Metazoa > Chordata > Actinopteri > Salmoniformes > Salmonidae > Salmo > Salmo salar. The sequence goes on from NC_059452.1 coordinate 109,372,938, forward strand.
TGGTCTCTGGAGGAGAAGGGGGAGGATATGGGAAAGAGGGGAGGCAAGGGAGAGAGAGAGACAAAGGGAAAGGAGGGAGGGAGGGAGGGAGGGACAGAGAGAGAGGGAGGGAGGTGGAAAGGGAGGTGGAAAGGGAGGAGAGAGAGGGACAGAGAGAGAGAGGGACAGAGAGAGAGAGGGAGAGAGAGAGACAGAGAGAGACAGAGAGAGACAGAGAGAGAGAGAGAGAGAGAGAGGTTAATATTCAGTAGGGCTGACCCCATTTCGATTGATCGGCTGTTGGTCGACTGAGATTTAGATTTAGTCAGACGGTAGCAAAAAAAATAATGACGCACAAAACACCTGTCTGATTGGCTCCTGTCTGAGTGGACTGATCCATTGTGGAGGACATGGCACAGTCCATCAGTCTAAGATGTGCTACTGAAATTGTATATGGTTATATTAACATGTTATATTACGTAACATGTTATATTACCACATGTTATATTAGGTTACAACATGTTATATTACATAACAACATGTTATATTACCACATGTTATATTACGTAACAATGGTGCAACATTAATAAATATTATTTGATCCCGTGCTGGATAGTGGTCACTGTCCATGGTTCTGAAACACATCAGTGTGCTGTTGAATTGGCACCTTTTCCTAGAACATGTAGTTATGTGCATAACAGCGAAAGTTAACCAGCATATTGGTGTTGAGAACAATGCGGTGGAGGCAGCAGTGGAGTTAGGAGACGAGAAAACAGCCCTTTCCTTAAATTGTCTAAGAAAAGTGAGGAAAGAGAAAACCATAACTTAATTAGGTCTATAATCAGTAGCCTAACTGTTAAATGTGCCTGGCTTTATAAATCATCCATATTTTTCTACAGAAATAAGACAGATCCTACTTCTGCTGCCTGTTTGAGTGTTTGTTTAATAGCCTACTGATTCCCTGAGCACCAAGACTCACACAACTACAACATGTTGGATAAACAAGCTCACAAATGTGGCTGTTTTTAGTCTTTGCTGTAATAAAGGTTTACTTTTTGTTTTGTGTTAGAATAGCTTCTCTTGTATTGTTTATAGTTTATTTACTGTTGTTTACACTGTTCCAAATTGTCAGAAATATAATATTTATAATAATAATAATAATGCTCATTTTTCTTGATCTCCTTGTTATTGTCATTATTATAATAACCAGTAATATCATTAGACTTAGTATAGCAGCCTTATAGATCCTCCTCTCCCGGTATCTCCAGAACCAGCCCTCCCCTCCCAGTATCTCCAGAACCAGCCCTCCCCTCCCGGTATCTCCAGAACCAGCCCTCCCCTCCGGTATCTCCAGAACCAGCCCTCCTCTTCTCCAGAACCAGCCCTCCCCTCCCGGTTCTCCAGAAAGCCTCCGGTATCTCCAGAACCAGCCCTCCCCTCCCGGTATCTCCAGAACCAGCCCTCCCCTCCCGGTATCTCCAGAACCAGCCCTCCCCTCCCAGTATCTCCAGAACCAGCCCTCCCCTCCCGGTATCTCCAGAACCAGCCCTCCCCTCCCGGTATCTCCAGAACCAGCCCTCCCCTCCCAGTATCTCCAGAACCAGCCCTCCCCTCCCGGTATCTCCAGAACCAGCCCTCCCGGATCTCCAGAACCAGCCCTCCCTCCCGGTATCTCCAGACCAGCCCTCCCTCCCGGTATCTCCAGAACCAGCCCTCCCCTCCCAGTATCTCCAGAACCAGCCCTCCCCTCCCGGTATCTCCAGAACCAGCCCTCCCCTCCCGGTATCTCCAGAACCAGCCCTCCCCTCCCGGTATCTCCAGAACCAGCCCTCCCCTCCCAGTATCTCCAGAACCAGCCCTCCCCTCCCAGTATCTCCAGAACCAGCCCTCCCCTCTCACCGTCCACAGGGTGCTCCTCCAGGCGTGTGTGTGTGGGATCAACCTTCTTCTGGTGTTCAGCTGTCAGAGTTCCTCTAGAGAACACCACCTCTACCTCCACACTCAACTGTAGCTGTAACACACACACACACACAGCTCTGTTAACCTGCACACACACAGCTCTGTTAACCTGCGCACACACAGCTCTGTTAACCTGCGCACACACACCCACTCTGTTAACCTGCGCACACACACACACACACACACACACACACACACACACACACACACACACACACACACACACACACACACACACACACACTCTGTTAACCTGCACATACACACACACTCTGTTAACCTACACACACACACAATTAAGGAATTAACATGGTCCACACACACCACCACAGTCTTGAAGGCACAACAACGCCTATTCCCCCTCAAGAGGCTGAAAAGATTCGGCATGGGCCCTCAGATCCCCAAACAGTTCTCCAGCTGCACCATTGAGAGCATCTTGACTGGCTTTCTATGGCAACTGCTCGGCATCTGACCGTACTGCGCAACAGAGGGTAGTGCGTACAGCCCAGTACATCACTGGGGCCAAGCTTCCTGCCATCCAGGACCTCTATACCAGGCGGTGTCAGAGGAAGGCCCTCAAAAATTGTCAAAGACCCCAGCCACCCAATTCATAGACTGTTCTCTCTGCTACAGCATGGCAAGCGGTACCGGAGCGTCAAGTCTGTGACCAAAAGGCTCCTACCCCCAAACCATAAGACTGATAAATAGTTAGATAAAGCTGCAATAGGTAAAACATTTTTTTAAATAGTTCACCAAATAGCCACCTAGACTATCTGTATGGACCCTTTTGACTCATCCCTGCTGCTAAGGTCTACTCCACACTGTACTGTGCCTTCAAAGTATTCACACCCCCTTCACTTTTTCCACATTTTGTTGTGTAACAGCTTGAATTTAAAATGGATTATATTGAGATTTTTTTTTCTCACTGTCCTACAAACTAATGTCAAAGTGGAATTATGTTTGTTGTTTACAAATGTTTACAAATTCATAAATTTAAAGCTGAAATATCTTCAGTCTATAAGTGTTATGGCAAGCCTAAATACATTCAGGAGTGAAAATGTTGCTTAACAAGTCACATAATTAGTTGCATGGACTCTGTGTGCAAGAATAGTGTTTAACATGATTTCTGAATGACTACCTCATCTCTGTACCCCACACATACAGTTATCTGTAGGGTCCCTCAGTCCAGCAGTGAATTTCAAACACAGATTCAACCACAAAGACCTGGGAGGTTTTCTAATGCCTCGCAAAGAAGGGCACCTATTGGTAGATTGGTCAAAAATAAAATAAAAAAGTCAACAACATCGTAGTTACTCCACAATGGTAACCTAAATGACAGAGTGAAAAGGAAGCCTGTACAGAATAATAATATTCCAAAACATCCTGTTTGCAACAAGAGACTAAAGTAATACTGCAAAAAAATTGGCAAAGAACTTAACTTTTTGTCCTGAATACAAAGTGTTATGTTTGGGGCAAATCCAACACAACACATTACTGAGTACCACTCTCCATATTTTCAAGTGGTGGCTGCATCATGTTATGGGTATGCTTGTAAACGTTAAGGACTGGGGTGCTTTTCAGGATAAAAAAAATAAAAGATATGGAGCTAAGCACAGGAAAAGTCCTAGAGAAAAACCTGGTTCAGTCTGCTTTCCACCAGACACTGGGAGATTCATTCACCTTTCAGCAGGACAACAACCTAAAACAGATTTGACTTAAATCTGCTTGAAAATCAATGGAAAGACCTGAAAATGGTTGTCTAGCAATGATCAACAACCAATTTGACAGAACTTGAAGAATTCTTAAAAGAATAATAGGCAAATGCTGCACAATCCAGGTGTGCAAAGCTCTTAGAGACTTAACCAGAAAGACTCACAGCTGTAATTGCTGCCAAAAGTGCTTTTTACAAAGTATTGACTCAGGAGTGTGAATACTTATGTAAATGAGATATTTCTGCATTTCATTTTCAATAAATTAGCAAACATTTTGAAAAACACATCCTCACTTTGTCATTATGGGGTATTGTGTTAAGATGGGTCAGATTGTTTATGTTTTTTTTAAGGAAAAGTTCCACAAATTAACTTTTAACAAGGCACATCTGTTAATTGAAATGCATTCCAGGTGACTACCTCATGAAGCTGGTTGAGAGAATGCCAAGAGTGTGCAAAGCTGTCATCAAGGCAAAGGGGTGGCTACTTTGAAGAATCCAAAATATATTTTGATTTGTTTAACACTTTTTTTGGTTACTACATGATTCCATATGTGTTATTTCATAGTTTTGATGTCTTCACTATTATTCTACAGTGTAGAAAATAGTAAAAATAAAGAAAAACCCTTGAATGAGTAGGTGTTCTAAAACTTTTGACTGATACTGTATGTTAACTCTCACACACACACACGTTACCTCTCTCCCACACACACACACACACACACACACACACACACACACACACACACACACACACACACACACACACACACACACACACACACACACACACGTTACCGCTCTCTCTCTCACACACACACGTTACCGCTCTCTCTCTCTCACACACACACACAAAACTCTGTATACTAGCTCTCTCTCTCTCTCTCACACACACACACACACACACACACACACACACCTCTGTTAACGCTCGCTCTCTCACACACAACTATATTAACTCTCTTTCTCAAAAACATCTCTGTTAACTCTCACACACACAGCTCTGTTAACTATATCTCTCTCCTCTCACACACAGCTGTGTTACCTGCAGCTGAGCTAGCTGGTTGATCTGGGTGACAGGTAGCCATGCCCTGTATGTCTCAGTGGTCTTCCACCACAAGGGAACTCCCACAGCGATCACCACCACTGCTATGGCCAGGGCCGCCAGACGCCCTCGGTGACGCTCTGCAACACACACATTATATTAGACTACCAGGGAATCACAATGATCAACACACATTATATTAGACTACCAGGGAATCACAATGATCAACACACATTATATTAGACTACCAGGGAATCACACATTATATTAGACTACCAGGGAATCACACATTATACTAGACTACCAGGGAATCACAATGATCAACACACATTATATTAGACTACCAGGGAATCACACATTATATTAGACTACCAGGGAATCACACATTATATTAGACTACCAGGGAATCACACATTATATTAGACTACCAGGGAATCACAGTGATCCACACACATTATATTAGACTACCAGGGAATCACAGTGATCCACACACATTATATTAGACTACCAGGGAATCACACATTATATTAGACTACCAGGGAATCACAGAACATTATATTAGACTACCAGGGAATCACACATTATATTAGACTACCAGGGAATCACATCACCCATTATACTAGACTACCAGGGAATCACAGTGCCAACCATTATATTAGACTACCAGGGAATCACACATTATACTAGACTACCAGGGAATCACAGTGATCCACACACATTATATTAGACTACCAGGGAATCACAGTGAACACATTATATTAGACTACCAGGGAATCACAGTGCCACACCATTATATTAGACTACCAGGGAATCACAGTGATCCACACACATTATATTAGACTACCAGGGAATCACAGTGATCCACACACGTTATATTAGACTACCAGGGAATCACACATTATATTAGACTACCAGGGAATCACACAGTGATCCACACACATTATATTAGACTACCAGGGAATCACACATTATACTAGACTACCAGGGAATCACAGTGATCCACACACATTATATTAGACTACCAGGGAATCACACATTATATTAGACTACCAGGGAATCACACATTATACTAGACTACCAGGGAATCACAGTGATCAACACACATTATATTAGACTACCAGGGAATCACACATTATATTAGACTACCAGGGAATCACACATTATACTAGACTACCAGGGAATCACAGTGATCAACACACATTATATTAGACTACCAGGGAATCACAGTGATCCACACACATTATATTAGACTACCAGGGAATCACAGTGATCCACACACATTATATTAGACTACCAGTGAATCACAGTGATCCACACACATTATATTAGACTACCAGGGAATCACACACAAGTCCTTTATTTAACCAGGTAGGCTAGTTGAGAACAAGTCCTTTATTTAACCAGGTAGGCTAGTAGAGAACAAGTCCTTTATTTAACCAGGTAGGCTAGTTGAGAACAAGTCCTTTATTTAACCAGGTAGGCCAGTTCAGAACAAGTTCTCATTTACAACTGAGACCTGGCCAAGATAAAGCAAAGCAGTGTGACACAGACAACAACACAGAGTTACACATGGAATAAACAAGGGTACAGTCAATAATACAATAGAAAAAAAGAAAGTCTATATACAGTGTGTGCAAATGGCATGAGGAGTTAAGGCAATAAATAGGCCATAGTAGTGAAGTAATTACAATTGAGCAAATTAACACTGGAGTGATAGATGAGCAGATGATGATGTGCGAGCAGATGATGATGTGCAAATAGAGATACTGGTTTGAAAAAGAGCAGAAAGTAAATAAAAACAATATGGGGATGAGGTAGGTAGATTGGGTGGGCTGATCGGTTAGCTGCTCAGACAGCTGATGTTTAAAGTTAGTGAGGGAAATATAAGACTCCAGCCATCTACTGCCGGGACATCTACAGCCATCTACTGCCGGGACATCTACAGCCATCTACTGCCATCTACTGCCAGGACATCTACAGCCATCTACTGCCGGGACATCTACTGACGGGCCATCTCCTGACGGGACATCTACAGCCATCTACTGACGGGACATCTACAGCCATCTCCTGACGGGACATCTACAGCCATCTACAGCCGGGCCATCTACTGACGGGCCATCTACTGACGGGCCATCTACTGACGGGACATCTACTGACGGGACATCTACTGACGGGACATCTACTGACGGGACATCTACTGACGGGGCATCTACAGCCATCTACAGCCATCTACTGACGGGACATCTACAGCCATCTACTGACGGGACATCTACAGCCATCTACTGACGGGACATCTACAGCCATCTACTGACGGGACATCTACAGCCATCTACTGACGGGACATCTACAGCCATCTACAGCCATCTACTGCCGGGACATCTACTGACGGGCCATCTACTGACGGGACATCTACAGCCATCTACTGACGGGACATCTACAGCCATCTACTGACGGGACATCTACAGCCATCTACTGACGGGCCATCTACACACCTAATTAACAGGTGTGTAGTAATTTAACCTTTGGCTTTTTGAAAATGATTATTTCTCGCTGATATGAAAAAAAAATACGTTCCTTATGTTTCCAAAACCGTACCTCGAGTTAACGTTCAGACCGGGACTGTTAACAGAAAGGCCCCGGTAAAGTGCACGCCATGGTCAATAGACAGGAAATAAAGCCGTAGTTAAGGGCTATGACAGGGAAAGCTAGCTAGCTAGCCAACTCTCTGGCCACAACACTACAACTATAAAACAAAGAACCATTTGTAAATAGTCAATAAACGCCGCCTATTCATTCTCTGCTAAAATAGTGTTCTAACTGTGTGTTTATAACGCTAAAACTGAGGTAATTTAAAGAAAACAACATATTATTGTGCCAGACGTTTCACTCACCCACTTCTATGGCCGCCATTTTCTCTGTCGGTACAGCTGGGCAGGGCCAGGAGACAGCTGTCCAATAGAAAACTCGCTCTTCCGTCCCCACTCTACCCAATCACGAATCAAAAGGCGGGCTTTAAATATCAAGGAGAGATTCTCATCTTTTAATTTATCCTTTATTTCAACTAGGCAGGTCAGTTTAAGAACAAATTCTTATTTACAATGACGGCCTACCCGGTGTCATTGGTAACTGCACAACCCAAATACAATTGCAATCAGTCGATATGATCGATAACTATCATCAGAAATCAAGCGATATGAATCAGACAGTTGATCAGAAGGTTTGAAAATCAACGTTTCATATCGTGGTGTAGATGTATTGTACTGACAATAACGCGAGATCACATTTCCTGCATGGCCTACAACCAGTCAAATCAAATCAAATGTATTTATAAAGCCCTTCTTACATCAGCTGATATCTCAAAGTGCTGTACAGAAACCCAGCCTAAAACCCCCAACAGCAACCAAGTCCTCCCTTGCCCGCCATAGGAAGCAAAATGGCAATTAATAAATAATAAGCGAGCATTGCATTCGCAGCTCCTAAATTAAAAACATTAAAAACATAGTTTTAAACGTCACCTCTGAACTAGCTCCGGCTACTCGTGGCCCAGCTGGGAGCTTTAGTGACATTGATAGACCGTGGTTGCGTTCCAGGATGCAGGTCGATTCGGGTGTGTTCATTGCTAGGCTGCGGTCTACGTAGCTGGTCTACACGGGTACATTCCAGGTGGTCTTCATCGCTTCATAATTTCTGAGTGTATTAAAACGGATTGTTAACATAACAGATTAGCATAATTGGTAAAGATTATTAGATGATTTACTGACCTCTACTTTTATTTATTTCTTACAAATCCCAAATCACTATTGCAGGGCTGACCAACTGTCTTCCTGTTCCTGGAGAGCTACCACCCTGTAGGTTTTCTCTCCAAACTAACGTGATTCAACTTATCAACCAGTTAGTTAGGTAGCTAGATAAAGGTTTGAACAAAAATCAACTCCCATTCAAACACAGAATCCTATACTGGATTTCTCAAGACTTCCAAGACAAAATTTGGAAGGATGGCCACGCTTGGTGTAACCGGATGTGAAATGGCTAGTTAGTTAGCGGTGGTGCGCGGCTAATAGCGTTTAAATCGGGTGACGTCACTCGCTCTGAGACCTTGAAGTAGTTGTTACCCATCCCCTCAACCAAGAGTCGAGACTACATTACCCATCCCCTCAACCAAGAGTCGAGACTACATTACCCATCCCCTCAACCAAGAGTCGAGACTACATTACCCATCACCCCACTCAACCAAGAGTCGAGACTACATTACCCATCCCCTCAACCAAGAGTCAAGACTACATTACCCATCCCCTCAACCAAGAGTCAAGACTACATTACCCATCCCCTCAACCAAGAGTCGAGACTACATTACCCATCCCCTCAACCAAGAGTCAAGACTACATTACCCATCCCCTCAACCAAGAGTCAAGACCACATTACCCATCCCCTCAACCAAGAGTCGAGACCACATTACCCATCCCCTCAACCAAGAGTCGAGACTACATTACCCATCCCCTCAACCAAGAGTCAAGACTACATTACCCATCCCCTCAACCAAGAGTCGAGACTACATTACCCATCCCCTCAACCAAGAGTCAAGACTACATTACCCATCCCCTCAACCAAGAGTCAAGACTACATTACCCATCCCCCCAACCAAGAGTCAAGACTACATTACCCATCCCCTCAACCAAGAGTCAAGACTACATTACCCATCCCCTCAACCAAGAGTCGAGACTACATTACCCATCCCCTCAACCAAGAGTCGAGACTAAACCAGTTCACCTTGGTGGTGTGCAGACTGCTTTTATATTATTCTTAACAATTTCACACAAACCAGAAAAAAATGCAACGATATGTCTGCGAAGCTATATATTCACAGTATTATGAATAAATTGTGGTTTATTTGGTAGCATTTCGTAGTGTGACTGATTTTACTAATTGCATTAGTACTGTACAAAGTTAGAGGTGCGCTGTTTGATAGATTCCCCCCTGCCTCTTCTACCTCGGGCTTCCAGTGGGGAGACCTGAGGTCAACCTACCCCCACTCCTCCTACCTCGAGGTATTGGAGTGGCCATCACAAAGCCCTGACCTTAATCCTATAGATAATGTGTGGGCAGAACTGAAAAGAATGTGCGAGCAAGGAGGCCTACAAACCTGACTCAGTTACACCAGCTCTGTCAGGAAGAATGGGCCAAAATTCACCCAACTTATTGTGTGGAAGGCTACCCAAGACGTTTGACCCAAGTTAAATAATTTAAAGGCAATGCTACCAAATACTAATTGAGTGTATGTAAACTTCTGACCCACTGGGAATGTGATGAAAGAAATAAAAGCTGAAATAAATCATTCTCTCTAATATTATTCTGACATTTCACATTCTTAAAATAAAGTGGTGATCCTAACTGACCTAAGACAGGGAATTTTTACTAGGATTAAATGTCAGGAATTGTGAAAAACTGAGTTTAAATGTATTTCGCTAAGGTGTATGTAAACCTCCAACTTCAACTGTAGATCCATCCTACCCTGCCTCTCTAAGGTCTTCGAAAGCCAAGTCAACAAACAGATCACCGACCATTTTGAATCCCACCGTACCTTCTCCACTATGCAATCTGGTTCCTGAGCTGGTCATGGGTGCACCTCAGCCACGCTCAAGGTCCTAAACGATATCATAACCGCCATCGATAAAAGACAGTACTGTGCAGCTGTCTTCATCGACCTGGCCAAGGCTGTCGACTCTGTCAATCACCGCATTATTATCGGCAGACTCAATGGCCTTGGTTTCTCAAATGATTGCCTCGCCTGGTTCACCAACTACTTCTCAGATCGAGTTCAGTGTGTCAAATCGAAGGGCCTGTTGTCCGGTCCTCTGTCAGTCTCTATGGGGGTACCACAGGGTTCAATTCTCAGGCCGACTCTTTTCTCTGTATATATCAATGATGTCGCTCTTGCTGCTGGTGATTCTCTGATCCACCTCTACGCAGACGACACCATTCTCTATACTTCTGGCCCTTCTTTGGACACTGTGTTAACAAATCTCCAAGCGAGCTTCAATGCCATACAACACTCCTTCCGTAGCCTCCAACTGCTTTTAAATGCAAGTAAAACTAAATGCATGCTCTTCAACCGATCGCTGCCCGCACCCTCCCGCCCGACTAGCATCACTACTCTGGACGGTTCTGACTTAGAATATGTGGACAACTACAAATGCCTAGGTGTCTGGTTAGACTGTAAACTCTCCTTCCAGACTCACATCAAGCATCTCCAATCCAAAATTAAATCAAGAATTGGCTTCCTATTTCGCAACAAAGCATCCTTCACTCATGCTGCCAAACATACCCTCGTAAAACTGACCATCCTACCGATCCTCGACTTCAGCGACGTCATCTACAAAATAGCTTCCAATACTCTACTCAGCGAACTGGATGCAGTCTATCACAGTGCCATCCGTTTTGTCACCAAAGCCCCATATACTACCCACCACTGCGACCTGTATGCTCTCGTTGGCTGGCCCTCGCTTCATATTCGTCGCCAAACCCACTGGCTCCAGGTCATCTATAAGTCTTTGCTAGGTAAAGCCCCACCTTATCTCAGCTCACTGGTCACCATAGCAGCACCCACCCGTAGCACGCGCTCTAGCAGATACATTTCACTGGTCACCCCCAAAGCCAATTCCTCCTTTGGCTGTCTTTCCTTCCAATTCTCTGCTGCCAATGACTGGAACAAATTGCAAAAAACAACAGGTGTAGGCTACCAGTGAAATGCTTGGTAAACAACAGGTGGAGACTACCAGGTGTCGTGTCTTTGGGGGTATCATTAAACGGAAGATATGTTTATCAATTAGCTCCCTGTAATTATTATCACGCGATTAAACTGATTAATCGTTTAATTGTAATTAACTAGGAGATCGGGGCACCAAGGAGAATATTCAGATTACAAAGCTATAATTTTCCTAATATAACTTTCCTGTACTATAATATTATATATTATATTATATTATAGTATAGGCCGATTATCTTCTGGTTTAAATGGTGTATTTTACCTCGCGTCCAGTCTCATTCCAAACGTCGTAAATTGTTGTATCTGCACGAACCCAGTCTTTACTAAAATCATCCATACATCAATTGTCTTAAAATCATTTATTTACTACACTAAGTAATTAACAGAAAACATTCAAACAGTAATTATCGTCACAAAGGATTGGTAGAGGAATGTGGCCTTGTGGGCTAAACAGGCAGGTCGGCCTGTTGAACAATGGGTCATAAACGGTCAGCTGAGAAGTTACACAGAGTTCATTAATATTAACAATTGACAATTGAAGGCTCACTCATTCGGGAACAATTGCAATCAATATATATTTACGCTCAGTGTGTCGTCGTTCTTTGTTGGAGAGTTCGGTTCTGTTGGAGAGTCTCTCTCTCGGTTAGAATGGATCTTTCAAAGCGACATTCATTAATGTCGTTATAGAATGGATGTTTCGTTGGTCTTCGCGTTCGATGATATAATTTACTTAGCTGCAGACTAATAATTGATATCAAAGACTTGTTCTTATTCTGTCGGTATCGATAGTCTAAAAGTTAACCACGTGGTATAGTTCACTTTCAGTAGAGTACTTGGATGGTCAAACCTATGGGCCAACTCGCAATGGAGTGGAGGCCTGGTCTGTGGAAATGTAAATCAGGGGGTGTTTTATAGTGCCCATCGAACAGGCTTGTCAAATGACGCCTGGTCCTGTATGTGTCCCTGGGGCGTGCCTATGACTGAGCTAGACTTGGTTACAGAAATACAATTCTATCACATTAACATCAGTACAATAGCATCTCATATACAACCCTTATGATGCAAGTCTCAAGCTGATGCTATTATATAAACAGTTTTATGGTAATATGGCTTTATTGTCTCTTCTGAGTATCACAAAATTGTACCAAGCGGATCAGTTCGTAGCTGGATTCTTCACCAATCTTCCATACCTTCTCCAGCACACACAATGTCGCTCGGCTCTCCAATTCTATGAGTTGGAAGAATTTCCTTTGTCTCTCTATGGGCCATGTGGCCAGAGACTCTCCTGGAATTTTAGAGTTTTTACAACCCTTTACACACAGGGCCTGGGTTGGGGGGGAGGTAGGTTGGGTGGTGGTGCAAAAGGGAGGGGGTCAACTGTCCTCCCTGTACCAAAAGAGGCCAACGTCATGACACAGTATAGAGTTAATCTGGATACTAAGGAGATCCTGAGGGAAATCGATGAGTACCAACAGCTTTACGCTATGGAGGAACAACATACTCCATCATGGAAAGATCTGACCACCTCACAAAAGAACTCTAACCCGACAAAAAAAAAGAAAAACAGATTCATCTACAGACACGGACGATTTACTTACAATTGAGGTAGAGGCTAGTGCTCTGGCTGGAATCCATGCAACAATGGAAAAGTTGTGTGAGGAGGTAGCAGGGCTGATGGGGAGTTTGGAGTTTAGCCAGAGTGAAATTCTCACTCTCCAAGGAGAGAACAAGGTAAAAATCCACGATTCCAACATGGATAGTCTACTCAGGGAAACCAGGGTGATGAAGGAGTCACTACTAGACATACAAAGTCGTAGCATCGAATATTTTCTGGGATTCCTGAGGACGCATCCAATAATCCAGAGGGTGCGATCAGAGAATTCATGCAATCCGCCTTGAAACTTCCTCTAGAGACTGTAAACAAGGTGGCTTTCCACCGAGTACACAGACTTGGAGCTCGGAGCGACAAGACCAAGGGTCCCCGACTGATCATCACAACATTTGAACACTACCAAAAAAAGGAGCTGATCAAAAGCAGAGGCAGGAGCTTAAAGGGACCAAATACAGGCTCAATGACCAATTTCCAAGGGAGATAAACAAACGTCGTAAGAGACTGTATCCTGTACAGAGGCAACAGAGGGAGAAGGGTAAGCGTGCCTTTATCATTGTGGACAAACTCTTTATAGATGGACAGCTATTCCGAGACAGCTCCATAACTCCGTGGCTGTACTAAATTCTACAGGGATTTCAGGTTACGAAAAAAAAATAAGGTATGGGAACTGTAAAAATATCTGAACATTATGAAGTGGATATGAACACACACGTACTCAATTACATGCTTGCTTACACATACGGACTAATACATACACACCTGATCTCGCTCTCTTATCTCACTCTCTCTTTCTCTCATCTCTTCTCTCCCTCTCTCTCTATTGTCGAGAACTGTTTTATAATTTAATGTGTTTATTGTTTGTCTATCTTTTTTATGTATTTGTCTACATGTTTATATATGTTTACAACAAGCAAGGGGAAGATATCAGAATAGGGGCATTGGGGAATAATAACATATTGTACGGAATACATTTGTACTGTAGTGAAGCCGTCTCTAGAGTAATGCAAGGTCTCTTTCATGATCATGTGAAACGTCAATTGCTATGGAAATGCTGGGATGTGTTGTTCAATGATGTTAAAGATAATTATGATTCAACGATGATGGTGATACGATATGGATTACAATTATCAATATTAAGGCTATACGCATTACATGTTACACACAGAGACACTCAACCGTGCAAATTGGCAGAGTTATTATTTATTTGGACATCACACATTATAGTCTTACTCTTATACAGACATCATACACACTCTCACTATACCACATCCAATATCATACACATCAACCTACTCAGATTTGTTACACACTTAATTTGTCAACATTTTCTAACATCTGTGGCATTGGCTCACAGGCAAACAGGCAAGGGATTAAAACAAATATTGCTAGAACCTATTTCTTGAATTCTAAATATCAGACACTTGAAAGCTCTAGTTTTGACCTTCATAATACCTGTCACGACTTCTGCCGAAGTCGGGGCCTCTCCTTGTTCGGGCGGTGTTCGGCGGTCGACGTCGCCGGTCTTCTAGCCATCGCCGATCCATTTTTCAATTTCCATTTGTTTTGTCTTGTTTTCCCACGCACCTGCTTTTCATTTCCCTCATTACGTGTTGTGTATTTAACCCTCTGTTCCCCCCCATGTCTTTGTGTGGTATTGTTTATTGTAAGTGCTTGTGCACATTTATTATGACTGGTGCGCATCGGGTTATTGTGCCCATATTTTATATTTCTTATGCCGTTGGTTTTACTATTAAACTGCTCCGGCTATTATTAAGTTCTGCTCTCCTTCGTCTGACTTCCCTGCCACCAGTTACGCACCCCTTACAGAATCCCACACCAACTATATGGAGTCAGCAGGAGCAGGTGCCCCTGGTATAGGGGTAGAGGAGCGTGTCCAGGAGCAAGCGGCGATGATCCACCATCTTGGCGTCGCGATGGAACCGCGTCGTCTAGACCATGGACCGCTGGGAGAGACAGAGAGTTCCTCCAGCGCCTCCACCAGCACAACCGGGGTTCCCGCTACTCGTCCCTCCTGTACCTGGTCCCAGTGGGATGCATCTCGCCCTTCCCGGGGAGTACGATGGGACGGCGGTACGGTGCCAGGGTTTCCTATTACAGCTGGACTTATACCTGGGCACCATTTACCCGGCTCCCTCGGGAAGGGAGAGGGTGTCCGCCCTCGTCTCGTGCCTCTCGGGGAGAGCTCTGGAGTGGGCTAACACCGTGTGGGGAGAAGGAGATACGGCGTTGGATGACTTCGAGGAGTTCACCCGCTGCTTCCGGGCAGTCTTCAACCACCCGCCCGAGGGTAGAGCGGCGGGTGAACGTCTCTTCCACCTGCGGCAGGGGACGAGGAGCGCCCAGCAGTTCACTTTGGACTTTCGGACCCTGGCCGCCGGAGCGGGATGGAACGACAGGACCCTGATCGACCACTATTGCTGCAGTTTGCGCGAGGACGTCCGTCGAGGGTTGGCCTGCAGGGACACCACCCTTACCTTCGACCAGCTGGTGGACCTGTCCATTCGGCTGGATAACCTGATGGCTACCCGCGGACGTCCAGATCGGGGTCTGTTGGTTCCATCCCCTCGCACCCCCTCTCCGATACCCATGGAGCTGGGAGATGCTGCGCTCAGGGAGACCAGAGGAGGTTCCATCTCGTGCACCATCTGTGGCCGCAGAGGTCACACTGCCGGTCGGTGCCGGGTTGGTTCCTCTGGGTTTCGAGGCAGCAGGCAGGGCGCTCTGGCGTCACCCCAGGTGAGAAGGCACCATTCTCACCCAGAGCCCTCTGTTGCACACACATTTTTGTTCGTTACTTTTCCTGAGTTTTCCCCGCATTCCCAGCATAAGGCGCTCGTCGATTCAGGCGCGGCTGGGAATTTTATTGACAGATCATTTGCCCATAGTTTAGGGATCCCCATCGTTCCTGTGGCTATGCCCTTCCCAGTTCACGCCTTAGATAGTCGACCATTAGGGTCAGGGTTGATTAGGGAGGCCACCGCTCCTCTGGGCATGGTGACGCAGGAGGGTGACACGGAGAGAATCAGTCTTCTCATTGACTCTCCTGCATTTCCCGTGGTGCTGGGTCTACCCTGATTAGCTTGTAATAACCCCACTGTTTCTTGGTTTCTTGGCAACGGAGGGCTCTCACGGGATGGTCGTGAGAGTGCTCAGGGAGGTGCTTAGGGGTTTCCGTTGGTGCTACTACGGTGGAGAGTCCAGACCAGGTCTCCACCGTGCGCATCCCCCCTGAATATGCCGATTTGGCTCTCGCCTTCTCTAAAAAGAAGGCGACTCAATTACCACCCCATCGACGGGGGGATTGTGCGATAAATCTCCTGGTAGACACTGCACTTCCCAGGAGTCACGTATCCCCTGTGACAAGCGGAGATGGTGGCTATGGAAACATATGTCTCCGAATCCCTGCGTCAGGGTTACATTCGGTCCTCCACTTCACCTGCCTCCTCGAGTTTCTTTTTTGTGAAGAAGAAGGAGGGAGGTCTGCGCCCGTGCATTGACTATAGAGGCCTTAATCAGATAACTGTGAGGTACAGTTACCCGCTACCTCTCATCGCCACGACTATTGAGTCAATGCACCTTCAATGCACCTGTCTTCACCAAACTTGATCTCAGGAGTGCTTACAACCTGGTGCGTATCCCGGGAGGGAGACAAGTGGAAGACGGCGTTCAGTACCACCTCAGGGCACTATGAGTACCTCGTCATGCCGTACTGGTTGATGAATGCTCCATCAGTCTTCCAATCCTTTGTAGACGAAATTTTCAGGGACCTGCACGGGCAGGGTGTAGTGCTGTATATCGATGACATTCTGATATACTCCGCTACACGCGCCAAGCATGTGTCCCTGGTGCGCAGGGTGCTTGGACGACTGTTGGAGCATGACCGGTATGTCAAGGCTGAGAAATGCCTGTTCTTCCAGCAGTCCGTCTCCTTCCTAGGATACCGCATTTCCACTTCAGGGGTGGAGATGGAGAGTGACCGCATTTCAGCCGTGCGTAATTGGCCGACTCCCACCACGGTAAAGGAGGTGCAGCCGTTCTTAGGGTTTGCCAACTACTACCGGAGGTTTATCCGAGGTTTTGGTCAGGTCAGGTAGCGGCTCCCATTACCTCACTGCTGAAGGGGGGTTACGGTTTGGTTGCAGTGGTCGGCTGAGGCGGACAGAGCTTTTGGTTACCTGAAGGCTCTATTTACCTCGGCTCCCGTGCTGGCCCATCCGGATCCCTCTTTGGCGTTCATAGTGGTGGTGGACGCGTCCGAGGCTGGGATAGGAGCCGTGCTCTCTCAGCGCTCGGGCACGCCACCGAAGCTCCGCCCCTGTGCCTTCTTCTCGAGGAAGCTCAGCCCGGCGGAGCGAAACTATGATGTGGGGGACCGGGAGCTGTTGGCTGTCGTCAGGGCCCTGGAGGCGTGGAGACATTGGCTTGAGGGGGCTAAACACCCTTTTCTCATCTGGACTGACCACCGCAATCTGGAGTACATCCGGGCGGCGAGGAGACTGAACCCTCGCCAGGCAAGGTGGGCCATGTTTTTTCACCCGTTTTGTTTTCACCCTTTCTTACAGACCAGGCTCCCAGAACGTGAAGGCAGAAGCACTGTCCCGGCTGTATGACACAGAGGAGCGGCCCATGGATCCCACCCCCATACTCCCAGCCTCCTGCTTGGACAGGCTGGTATAAACCTACTGTGACTATTGTGATTGACAGGCTGGTATAAACCTACTGTGACTATTGTGATTGACAGGCTGGTATAAACCTACTGTGACTATTGTGATTGACAGGCTGGTATAAACCTACTGTGACTATTGTGATTGACAGGCTGGTATAAACCTACTGTGACTATTGTGACTGACAGGCTGGTATAAACCTACTGTGACTATTGTGACTGACAGGCTGGTATAAACCTACTGTGACTATTGTGACTGACAGGCTGGTATAAACCTACTGTGACTATTGTGATTGACAGGCTGGTATAAACCTACTGTGACTATTGTGATTGACAGGCTGGTATAAACCTACTGTGACTATTGTGACTGACAGGCTGGTATAAACCTACTGTGACTATTGTGACTGACAGGCTGGTATAAACCTACTGTGACTATTGTGACTGACAGGCTGGTATAAACCTACTGTGACTATTGTGACTGACAGGCTGGTATAAACCTACTGTGACTATTGTGATTGACAGGCTGGTATAAACCTACTGTGACTATTGTGACTGACAGGCTGGTATAAACCTACTGTGACTATTGTGACTGACAGGCTGGTATAAACCTACTGTGACTATTATGATTGACAGGCTGGTATAAACCTACTGTGACTATTGTGACTGACAGGCTGGTATAAACCTACTGTGACTATTATGATTGACAGGCTGGTATAAACCTACTGTGACTATTGTGACTGACAGGCTGGTATAAACCTACTGTGACTATTGTGATTGACAGGCTGGTATAAACCTACTGTGACTATTGTGACTGACAGGCTGGTATAAACCTACTGTGACTATTGTGACTGACAGGCTGGTATAAACCTACTGTGACTATTGTGACTGACAGGCTGGTATAAACCTACTGTGACTATTGTGATTGACAGGCTGGTATAAACCTACTGTGACTATTGTGACTGACAGGCTGGTATAAACCTACTGTGACTATTGTGACTGACAGGCTGGTATAAACCTACTGTGACTATTATGACTGACAGGCTGGTATAAACCTACTGTGACTATTGTGACTGACAGGCTGGTATAAACCTACTGTGACTATTGTGACTGACAGGCTGGTATAAACCTACTGTGACTATTGTGACTGACAGGCTGGTATAAACCTACTGTGACTATTGTGATTGACAGGCTGGTATAAACCTACTGTGACTATTGTGACTGACAGGCTGGTATAAACCTACTGTGACTATTGTGACTGACAGGCTGGTATAAACCTACTGTGACTATTATGATTGACAGGCTGGTATAAACCTACTGTGACTATTGTGACTGACAGGCTGGTATAAACCTACTGTGACTATTATGATTGACAGGCTGGTATAAACCTACTGTGACTATTGTGACTGACAGGCTGGTATAAACCTACTGTGACTATTGTGATTGACAGGCTGGTATAAACCTACTGTGACTATTGTGACTGACAGGCTGGTATAAACCTACTGTGACTATTGTGACTGACAGGCTGGTATAAACCTACTGTGACTATTGTGACTGACAGGCTGGTATAAACCTACTGTGACTATTGTGATTGACAGGCTGGTATAAACCTACTGTGACTATTGTGACTGACAGGCTGGTATAAACCTACTGTGACTATTGTGACTGACAGGCTGGTATAAACCTACTGTGACTATTATGATTGACAGGCTGGTATAAACCTACTGTGACTATTGTGACTGACAGGCTGGTATAAACCTACTGTGACTATTGTGATTGACAGGCTGGTATAAACCTACTGTGACTATTATGACTGACAGGCTGGTATAAACCTACTGTGACTATTATGATTGACAGGCTGGTATAAACCTACTGTGACTATTGTGACTGACAGGCTGGTATAAACCTACTGTGACTATTGTGACTGACAGGCTGGTATAAACCTACTGTGACTATTGTGACTGACAGGCTGGTATAAACCTACTGTGACTATTGTGACTGACAGGCTGGTATAAACCTACTGTGACTATTGTGATTGACAGGCTGGTATAAACCTACTGTGACTATTGTGACTGACAGGCTGGTATAAACCTACTGTGACTATTGTGACTGACAGGCTGGTATAAACCTACTGTGACTATTATGATTGACAGGCTGGTATAAACCTACTGTGACTATTGTGACTGACAGGCTGGTATAAACCTACTGTGACTATTATGATTGACAGGCTGGTATAAACCTACTGTGACTATTGTGACTGACAGGCTGGTATAAACCTACTGTGACTATTGTGACTGACAGGCTGGTATAAACCTACTGTGACTATTGTGACTGACAGGCTGGTATAAACCTACTGTGACTATTGTGACTGACAGGCTGGTATAAACCTACTGTGACTATTGTGATTGACAGGCTGGTATAAACCTACTGTGACTATTGTGACTGACAGGCTGGTATAAACCTACTGTGACTATTGTGACTGACAGGCTGGTATAAACCTACTGTGACTATTATGATTGACAGGCTGGTATAAACCTACTGTGACTATTGTGACTGACAGGCTGGTATAAACCTACTGTGACTATTATGATTGACAGGCTGGTATAAACCTACTGTGACTATTGTGACTGACAGGCTGGTATAAACCTACTGTGACTATTGTGATTGACAGGCTGGTATAAACCTACTGTGACTATTGTGACTGACAGGCTGGTATAAACCTACTGTGACTATTGTGACTGACAGGCTGGTATAAACCTACTGTGACTATTGTGACTGACAGGCTGGTATAAACCTACTGTGACTATTGTGACTGACAGGCTGGTATAAACCTACTGTGACTATTGTGACTGACAGGCTGTTTGTTGACTGCAGAGTAGGACGAAGAAGAAAGCGATTCACATCGAATGTTTCTAAACTATTTTGTAATATTTATTGTAGATTTTCTGATAATTTTTTTTCCTCCACTATTCATCACAGCAAGCGCTTTAGAGAACAACAAACAAACAAAGGAACATCAACAAACGTACACAGTATTCCAACACAGTAGTGACTGACTTACTGGTCCCCCTATAAACCCCACAATCCACCCAGACCAGCCAATAGGATTCACCCTCACCTCCAGACTGTTCCACCGGTGGGGGGAAGAGGGGGGTGAGTAAGACACAGAAGCATCCCATAATAACTACACGGTCGCTCTCACAACACAACACCTAATAACACATTGACTGTGTACTTTAAAGCTAGCATTGTAATCAGAGGAGTGCAGTAGTCCTAGACAACACACTGGGTCCATTCCCACAAACTGTTTTAGATGTTAATAAAGTTATTATCAGTAGTTTATTGATCGATTGATTGACTGATTGATAGCGAGATTGTTAGGTGTGTGAGAAACAGATGAGACTAGCTGACTGTCCTTTCCACCCTTTGTGTTCAGTCTCTAGCTGACATTGGTACCTCTCTCTCTCCCTCCCTCCTCTCTCTCTCCCTCCCTCCCTCCTCTCTCCCTCCCTCCTCTCTCTCTCCCTCCTCTCTCTCTCCCTCCCTCCTCTCTCTCTCCCTCCTCTCTCTCTCCCTCCCTCCTCTCTCTCTCCCTCCCTCCTCTCTCTCTCCCTCCTCTCTCTCTCCTCTCTCTCTCCCTCCCTCCTCTCTCTCTCCCTCCCTCCTCTCTCCCTCCCTCCTCTCTCTCTCCCTCCTCTCTCTCTCCCTCTCTCTCTCTCCTCTCTCTCTCTCTCTCTCTCCCTCCTCTCTCTCTCCCTCCCTCCTCTCTCTCTCCCTCCCTCCTCTCTCTCCCTCCCTCCTCTCTCTCTCCCTCCTCTCTCTCTCCTCTCTCTCTCTCTCTCCCTCCTCTCTCTCTCCCTCCCTCCTCTCTCTCTCCCTCCTCTCTCTCTCCCTCCTCTCTCTCTCCCTCCTCTCTCTCTCTCCCTCCTCTCACTCTCCCTCCCCTTTCTCTCTCCTCTCTGTCTCTCTCTTCGCCTCTCTCTCTCTTTTGCTCTCCCTCCTCTCACTATCTCTCTCCTCTCTCCCCCTCTCTCTCCTCTTCCTCCTCTCTCAACTCTCCCCTCACTCTTATTCTCTCCCTCCTCTCTCATCCCTCTCTTCTTACTCCCTCCTCTCACTATCTCTCTCCTCTTTCTCCCTCCTCTCTCATCCCTCTCTTCTTAACTCATTCCTAACTGGAACGCAACACTTCACACCCCGGTGTCGGTCTGATGTAATCTAGTATCTGATTGGTCCCTATCTGATGTTATCTTCTCTCTGGTTGGTCACTACTATAGACCAGAGCCCTATGGCACCCTATTCCCAACATAGTGCACTACTTTAGACCAGAGCCCTATGGCACCCTATTCCCTACATAGTGCACTACTATAGACCAGGTCTGTACACCCTATTCCCTACATAGTGCACTACTTTAGACCAGGTCTGTACACCCTATTCCCTATATAGTGCACTACTATAGACCAGGTCTGTATAGGGAATAGGATTCCATTTGGGACATTGACTTAATAAAGCTTCTTCATGATACCGCCCACTCGCACCTTCAGCATCCTTACATAATCACCATCCTCTTCATCAATTAACTCCCCATACTAATTAATACTCATATTAACCACATCGTTATGTTGCCATGACAACGACGGTGTTTCTAAAATACGGTAGACAACGCGGGTCTGTGATTGGTGGGCGAGGGGAGGGGCTGCAGCGGTGGGTTGTGATGTTGGCGTGGCCTCGAGGGTGTTCAGTACGCGTGATTGGCCACGTAGAGAGACTGTCCCGCCGCTCCGCCGTCTCCTGTTGACACATACTTCCCCTGGGCAGCCAGACCGTTCACCTGGGGGGAGGAGGGGAGGGAGGAGGGGAGGGAGGAGGAGGGAGAGGGGAGGAGGGGAGTGAAGGGGGAGTGGGGGAGAGGGGAGGAGGGGGGAGGAGAGGAGTGGGAGGAGGGGAGTGGGGAGGAGGGAGGGGGAGAGGGGAGGAGGGGAGTGAGAGGGGGAGGAGGGGGAGTGGGGGAGGAGGGGGGAGGAGGGGAGTGAGAGGAGGGGAGTGGAGAGGAGGGAGGAGGGGAGGGGGAGGAGGGGAGTGGGGAGGAGGGGAGTGGAGAGGAGGGAGGAGGAGGGGGAGGGGGAGGAGGGGAGTGGAGAGGAGGGGAGTGGAGAGGAGGGAGGAGGGGGAGGGGGAGGAGGGGAGTGGGGAGGAGGGGAGTGGAGAGGAGGGAGGAGGGGGGAGGGGGGAGGAGGGGGAGTGGGGAGGAGGGGAGTGGAGAGGAGGGAGGAGTGGGGAGGAGGGGAGTGGAGAGGAGGGGAGTGGAGAGGAGGGAGGAGGGGGGAGGGGGGAGGAGGGGGGAGTGGAGAGGAGGGAGGGAGAGGAGAGGAGTTACATTGATAGATTGAAGAGATGGATAGGTGGTAGAAGACAGATGTAGAGTTAGATAGAAGCAGTTATTTTGTACCCACCTCAGCCCGTTTAAGGAACTCCTCGGCAGCAGCCTTCTCGTTGTCTCTCTCTCCTCCCCAGGCGTTCAGGGCTGAGGCCTGCAGGGCACGACCGTAGGAGAAGGTCAAGGCCCAGGGTTTACCCAGAGGACAGGTGTTGATCGCATTCAGGTTAATACTGGCCTCCTCCTCTGACTGGCCCCCTGACAGGAACGTCACACCTGAGGAGGGAGGGAGGGAGGGAGGGAGGGTGGGAGGGAGGGAGGGAGGGAGGGAGGGAGGAGGGAGGAGAAGAGGAAGGAAGGGAGGGAGGAGGAAGAGAGGGAGGGAGAGAAGAGGAAGGAACGGAGGATGGGAGGGAGGGTGGGAGGGAGGGAGGGAGGGAGGGAGAAGAGGAAGGAAGGGAGAAGAGGAAGGAAGGGAGGGAGGGAGGGAGGGTGGGAGGGAGGGTGGGAGGGAGGGAGAAGAGGAAGGAAGGGAGGGAGGGAGGGAGGGTGGGAGGGAGGGAGGGAGGGAGAAGAGGAAGGGAGGGAGGGAGAGAGAGAGAAGAGGGAGGGAGGGAGGGAGGGAGGGAGGGAGGGAGGGAGGGAGGGAGGGAGGGAGGGAGGGAGGGAGGGAGGGAGGGAGGGAGGGAGGGAGGGAGGGAGGGAGAAGAGGAAGGAAGGGAGAAGAGGAAGGAAGGGAGGGAGGGAGGGAGGGTGGGAGGGAGGGTGGGAGGGAGGGAGAAGAGGAAGGAAGGGAGGGAGGGAGGGAGGGTGGGAGGGAGGGAGGGAGGGAGAAGAGGAAGGGAGGGAGGGAGTAGGAAGGGAGGGAGGGAGAGAGAGAGAAGAGGAAGGAACGGAGGATGGGAGGGAGGGAGGGTGGGAGGGGAGGGAGGGAGGGAGGGAGAAGAGGAAGGAAGGGAGGGAGGGAGGGAGGGAGGGAGGGAGGGAGGGAGAAGAGGAAGGAAGGGAGTGAGGGAGGGAGGGTGGGAGGGAGGGAGAAGAGGAAGGGAGGGAGGGAGTAGGGAAGGGAGGGAGGGAGAGAGAGAGAAGAGGAAGGAACGGAGGATGGGAGGGAGGGAGGGTGGGAGGGAGGGAGGGAGGGAGGGAGAAGAGGAAGGAAGGGAGGGAGGGAGGGAGGGTGGGAGGGAGGGAGGGAGGGAGAAGAGGAAGGAAGGGAGGGAGTAGGAAGGGAGGGAGGGAGAGAGAGAGAAGAGGAAGGAACGGAGGATGGGAGGGAGGGAGGGTGGGAGGGAGGGAGGGAGAAGAGGAAGGAACGGAGGATGGGAGGGAGGGAGGGTGGGAGGGAGGGAGGGAGGGAGGGAGGGAGGGAGAAGAGGAAGGAAGGGAGGAGGGAGGGAGGGTGGGAGGGAGGGAGGGAGGGAGGAGGAAGGGAGGGAGGGAGTAGGAAGGGAGGGAGGGAGAGAGAGAGAAGAGGAAGGAACGGAGGAGGGAGGGAGGGAGGGTGAGAGGGAGGGAGGGAGGGAGAAGAGGAAGGAAGGGAGGGAGGAGGAAGGGAGGGAGGGAGAGAGAGAGAAGAGGAAGGAATGGAGGATGGGAGGGAGGGAGGGTGGGAGGGAGGGAGGGAGAAGAGGAAGGGAGGGAGGAGGAAGGGAGGGAGGGAGAGAGAGAGAGAAGAGGGAGGGAGGGAGGGAGGGAGGGAGAAGAGGAAGGAAGGGAGGGAGGGAGGGAGGGAGGGAGGGAGGGAGGGAGGGAGGGAGGGAGGGAGGAAGAAGGGAGGGAGAGAAGAGGAAGGAAGTGAGGGAGGGAGGGAGGGAGGGAGGGAGAGAGAGAGAGAGAGGAAGGAAGGAAGGAAGGAAGGGAGGGAGGGAGGGAGGGAGGGAGGGAGGAAGGAAGGAAGGACAGACACACATGCAGTTAGATATAGACAGAATGTAAAACATTCACACAAATATAAAGTGTCTATGTGAGCGTGCGTGTCCGTCTGTGTGTGTGTGTGTGTGTGTGTGTGTGTGTGTGCGTGTGTGTGTGTGCGTGTGTGTGTGTGTGTGACCTGTGAGGTTGGCGTGTGTGTGTGTGTGTGTGTGTGTGTGTGTGTGTGTTGCGTGCGTGTGCGTGTGCGTGTGTGTGTGTGTGTGTGTGTACCTGTGACGGCAGGGGGTACGGTACGGCGGAGGGCAGTGACCGTAGCCATGGCGATCTCCTCATTCGTGTATTTTTGGGGGCAGGAGTGTCCAGGAGTCACCATGTTGGGCTTCAGCAGGGACCCCTCCAGATAGACATGGTGGTCTGATAGGGCCTTGTACACTGCAGACAGAACCTGCACACAGACAGATAGACATGGTGGTCTGCAGACAGACAGATAGACATGGTGGTCTGATAGGGCCTTGTACACTGCAGACAGAAC
Source organism: Salmo salar (assembly GCF_905237065.1). Classification (NCBI taxonomy): domain Eukaryota; kingdom Metazoa; phylum Chordata; class Actinopteri; order Salmoniformes; family Salmonidae; genus Salmo; species Salmo salar. Next base: position 109,398,466 of record NC_059452.1, read on the forward strand.
CTGCACACAGACAGATAGACATGGTGGTCTGCAGACAGACAGATAGACATGGTGGTCTGCAGACAGACAGATAGACATGGTGGTCTGCAACACAATAGAATTGGTCTGATAGGGCCTTGTACACTGCAGACAGAACCTGCACACAGACAGATAGACATGGTGGTCTGCACACAGACAGATAGACATGGTGGTCTGATAGGGCCTTGTACACTGCAGACAGAACCTGCACACAGACAGATAGACATGGTGGTCTGCAGACAGACAGATAGACATGGTGGTCTGCAGACAGACAGATAGACATGGTGGTCTGCAGACAGACAGATAGACATGGTGGTCTGATAGGGCCTTGTACACTGCAGACAGAACCTGCACACAGACAGATAGACATGGTGGTCTGCACACAGACAGATAGACATGGTGGTCTGATAGGGCCTTGTACACTGCAGACAGAACCTGCACACAGACAGATAGACATGGTGGTCTGCAGACAGACAGATAGACATGGTGGTCTGATAGGGCCTTGTACACTGCAGACAGAACCTGCACACAGACAGATAGACATGGTGGTCTGATAGGGCCTTGTACACTGCAGACAGAACCTGCACACAGACAGATAGACATGGTGGTCTGCAGACAGACAGATAGACATGGTGGTCTGATAGGGCCTTGTACACTGCAGACAGAACCTGCACACAGACAGATAGACATGGTGGTCTGCCCCAGATAGACATGGTGGTCTGCACACAGACAGATACTCTGCAGACAGACAGATAGACATGGTGGTCTGATAGGGCCTTGCACACTGCAGACAGAACCTGCAGACAGACAGATAGACATGGTGGTCTGATAGGGCCTTGTACACTGCAGACAGAACCTGCAGAGAAAGAGGGAGACGGCGAAAGAGAGGTCCGAAACTCATATCATGTTCAACAGGTTGCCAGGGTGGAATAGGGTTGGGTGAGTGTTAGGGTTGGGTTAGGGTTTCCAGATTGGGTTAGGGTTGCCAGGTTGGGTTAGTGATAGGGTTGGGTTACGGTTTCCAGATTGTGTTAGGGTTGCCAGGTTGGGTAGTGATAGGAGTGGGTTAGGGTTTCCAGATTGGGTTAGGGTTGCCAGGTTGGGTTAGTGATAGGGTTGGGTTACGGTTTCCAGATTGTGTTAGGGTTGCCAGGTTGGGTAGTGATAGGAGTGGGTTAGGGTTTCCAGATTGGGTTAGGGTTGCCAGGTTGGGTTAGTGATAGGATTGGGTTACGGTTTCCAGATTGTGTTAGGGTTGCCAGGTTGGGTAGTAATAGGAGTGGGTTAGGGTTTCCAGATTGGGTTAGGGTTGCCAGGTTGGGTTAGTGATAGAATTGGGTTAGGGTTGATAGGTTAGGTTATTGTTAGGGTTGCCAGGTTGGTTTTAGTGTTAGGGTTTCGGAATTGGGTTATTGCCAGGGTTGCCAGGTTGTGTTAGTGATAGAGTTGCGTTTGTGTTAGGGTTGCATTAGTGTTAGAGTTGCGAGGTTAAGTTAGTGCCAGGTTGCGTAGCGCTAGGGTTGCCAGGTTGGGTAAAGGGCGCCAGGTTGGGTCAAGGGCGCCAGGTTGGGTAAAGGGCACCAGGTTGGGTCAGGGTCTCCAGGTTGGGTCAGGGTTGCCAAGTTGGGTCAGGGTTGCCAAGTTGGCTCAGGGTTGCCAGGTTGGGTAAAGGGCACCAGGTTGGGTCAGGGTCTCCAGGTTGGGTCAGGGTTGCCAAGTTGGCTCAGGGTCGCCAGGTTGGGTAAAGGGCGCCAGGTTGGGTCAGGGTCGCCAGGTTGGGTAAAGGGCACCGGGTTGGGTCAGGGTCGCCAGGTTGGGTCAGGGTCTCCAGGTTGGGTCAGGGTCGCCAGGTTGGGTCAGGGGCGCCAGGTTGGGTCACGGTCGCCAGGTTGGGTAAAGGGCGCCAGGTTGGGTCAGGGTCGCCAAGTTGGGTAAAGGGCGCCAGGTTGGGTCAGGGTCGCCAGGTTGGGTCAGGGTCGCCAGGTTGGGTAAAGGGCGCCAGGTTGGGTCAGGGTCGCCAGGTTGGGTCAGGGTCGCCAGGTTGGGTCAGGGTCGCCAGGTTGGGTCAGGGTCGCCAGGTTGGCTCAGGGTCGCCAGGTTAAGACAGGGGCGCAAGGTTGGGCAGGGTCGCCAGGTTGGGTCAGGGGCGCCAGGTTGGGTCAGGGTTGCCAGGTTGGGTCAGAGTCTCCAGGTTGGGTCAGGGTCGCCAGGTTGGGTCAGGGGCGCCAGGTTGGGTCAGGGGCGCCAGGTTGGGTCAGGGTTGCCAGGTTGGGTCAGAGTCTCCAGGTTGGGTCAGGGTCGCCAGGTTGGGTCAGGGGCGCCAGGTTGGGTCAGGGGCGCCAGGTTGGGTAAAGGGCGCCAGGTTGGGTCAGGGGCGCCAGGTTGGGTAAAGGGCGCCAGATTGGGTCAGGGTCGCCAAGTTGGGTAAAGGGCGCCAGGTTGGGTCAGGGTTGCCAGGTTTGGTAAAAGTCGCCTGGTTGGGTAAAGGGCGCCAGGTTGGGTCAGGGTCGCCAGGTTGGCTCAGGGGCGCCAGGTTGGGTAAAGGGCGCCAGGTTGGGTCAGGGTTGCCAGGTTGGGTCAAGGTCTCCAGGTTGGGTCAGGGTCGCCAGGTTGGGTAAAGGGCGCCAGGTTGGGTCAGGGTCGCCAGGTTGGGTCAGGGGCGCCAGGTTGGGTCAAGGGCGCCAGATTGGGTCAGGGTCGCCAAGTTGGGTAAAGGGCGCCAGGTTGGGTCAGGGTTGCCAGGTTTGGTAAAAGTCGCCTGGTTGGGTAAAGGGCGCCAGGTTGGGTCAGGGTCGCCAGGTTGGCTCAGGGTCGCCAGGTTGGGTCAAGGGCGCCAGGTTGGGTCAGGGTTGCCAGGTTGGGTCAGGGTCGCCAGGTTGGGTCAGGGTCGCCAGGTTGGGTAAAGGGCGCCAGGTTGGGTCAGGGTCGCCAGGTTGGGTCAGGGTTGCCAGGTTGGGTCAAGGGCGCCAGGTTGGGTCAGGGGTGCCAGGTTGGCTCAGGGTCGCCAGGTTGGCTCAGAGTCGCCAGGTTGGGCAGGGTCGCCAGGTTGGGTCAGGGACGCCAGGTTGGGTCAGGGTTGCCAGGTTGGGTCAGGGTCGCCAGGTTGGGTCAGGGTCGCCTGGTTTGGTAAAGGGCGCCAGGTTGGGTCACGGTCGCCAGGTTGGGTAAAGGGCGCCAGATTGGGTCAGGGTCGCCAGGTTGCGTCAGGGTCGCCAGGTTGGGTCAGGGGCGCCAGGTTGGGTAAAGAGCGCCAGGTTGGGTAAAGGGCGCCAGGTTGGCTCAGGGTCGCCAGGTTGGGTCAGGGGGCCAGGTTGGGTAAAGGGCGCCAGGTTGGGTCAGGGTTGCCAGGTTGGGTCAAGGTCTCCAGGTTGGGTCAGGGTCGCCAGGTTGGGTAAAGGGCGCCAGGTTGGGTCAGGGTCGCCAGGTTGGGTCAGTGGCGCCAGGTTGGGTCAGGGTTGCCAGGTTGGGTCAGGGTCGCCAGGTTGGGTCAGGGTCGCCAGGTTGGGTCAGGGTCGCCAGGTTGGGTCAGGGGCGCCAGGTTGGGTCAGGGTCGCCAGGTTGGGTCAGGGTCGCCAGGTTGGGTCAGGGTCGCCAGGTTGGGTCAGGGGCGCCAGGTTGGGTCATGGGCGCCAGGTTGGGTAAAGGGCGCCAGGTTGGGTCAGGGTTGCCAGGTTGGGTCAAGGTCTCCAGGTTGGGTAAAGGGCACCAGGTTGGGTCAGGGTTGCCAGGTTGGGTCAGGGTCGCCAGGTTGGGTAAAGGGCGCCAGGTTGGGTCAGGGTCGCCAGGTTGGGTCAGGGTCGCCAGGTTGGGTCAGGGCGCCAGGTTGGGTCAGGGGCGCCAGGTTGGGTCAGGGGCGCCAGGTTGGCTCAGGGTCGCCAGGTTGGCTCAGGGTCGCCAGGTTAAGTCAGGGGCGCCAGGTTGTGCAGGGTCGCCAGGTTGGGTCAGGGGCGCCAGGTTGGGTCAGGGTTGCCAGGTTGGGTCAGGGTCGCCAGGTTGGGTCAGGGTCGCCAGGTTGGGTCACGGTCGCCAGGTTGGGTAAAGGGCACCAGGTTGGGTCAGGGTTGCCAGGTTGGGTCAAAGTCGCCTGGTTGGGTAAAGGGCGCCAGATTGGGTCAGGGTCGCCAGGTTGGGTCAGGGTCGCCAGGTTGGGTCAGGGGCGCCAGGTTGGGTAAAGGGCGCCAGGTTGGCTCAGGGTCGCCAGGTTGGGTCAGGGGTGCCAGGTTGGGCAAAGGGTCGCCAGGTTGGGTCAGGGACGCCAGGTTGGGTCAGGGTTGCCAGGTTGGGTCAGGGTCGCCAGGTTGGGTCAGGGTCGCCTGGTTAGGTAAAGGGCGCCAGGTTGGGTCACGGTCGCCAGGTTGGGTAAAGGGCGCCAGATTGGGTCAGGGTCGCCAGGTTGCGTCAGGGTCGCCAGGTTGGGTCAGGGGCGCCAGGTTGGGTAAAGAGCGCCAGGTTGGGTAAAGGGCGCCAGGTTGGCTCAGGGTCGCCAGGTTGGGTCAGGGGGCCAGGTTGGGTAAAGGGCGCCAGGTTGGGTCAGGGTTGCCAGGTTGGGTCAAGGTCTCCAGGTTGGGTCAGGGTCGCCAGGTTGGGTAAAGGGCGCCAGGTTGGGTCAGGGTCGCCAGGTTGGGTCAGGGGCGCCAGGTTGGGTCAGGGTTGCCAGGTTGGGTCAGGGTCGCCAGGTTGGGTCAGGGTCGCCAGGTTGGGTCAAGGTCTCCAGGTTGGGTCAGGGCGCCAGGTTGGGTCAGGGTCGCCAGGTTGGGTCAGGGTCGCCAGGTTGGGTCAGGGTCGCCAGGTTGGGTCAGGGGCGCCAGGTTGGGTAAAGGGCGCCAGGTTGGGTAAAGGGCGCCAGGTTGGGTCAGGGTTGCCAGGTTGGGTCAAGGTC
>NC_059452.1:109408362-109430862 GCF_905237065.1 Salmo salar
GTCTATCCTATAATGAAAGGTACCTGAGAAAGAAGGAACTTGTTTATCTATTTTGTTGTGCTGTTATTACATTTGTATTTGTGTTCCGTGTCCGATGAGCTCAGAGTGTTGTTATGCATCATGAGTCATTGTAGCCGATCTCACTCCTTCCCCCTAGCTGTGAGAGCCTGAGCACAGCTGGAATGGCTTTGCTGTAGCGCAGACGGATAACCTGCCAGCAGCAAAGGTTGCACCATGTCCTTTACCATGTAGAAAAACATGTCTCTAGTCCAAACCGATCAATAGCTAGGCTATCCATATTACCAAACCGTTCAATAGCTAGGCTATCCATATTACCAAACCATTCAATAGCTAAGCTGTCCATATTACCAAACTGTTCAATAGCTAGGCTGTCCATATTACCAAACCATTCAATAGCTAGGCTGTCCATATTACCAAACTGTTCAATAGCTAGGCTGTCCATATTACAAAATCCTTCAATAGCTAGGCTGTCCATATTACAAAATCCTTCAGTAGCTAGGCTATCCATATTACCAAACCGTTCAATAGCTAGGCTGTCCATATTAACAAACCGTTCAATAGCTAGGCTGTCCATATTACCAAACCGTTCAATAGCTAGGCTATCCATATTACCAAACCATTCAATAGCTAGGCTATTCCCTAAATGCTTATGACAAATCCAGCTCCAGGACCAGCCTAGCCAGCTGGCTAGTCTGTTGAATACGGTGTAGTAAAAAAACGGCAACAACAGAAAACAGCTAGCTAGATAAGGTTAGCATGCTAGCTAGCTACACTGACAGCTGTCAGTAGAGATATTCATGGGTCCAGGTGAACCCGATATACCAGAGACCCAACCCAGGCCCGATCGAGTTCGTGTCTGAAATTCGAACTTGTCCCTCGAGTCCTGTTGAATTGTCATCGGGTCTTGGATCTATGTAACTACAGCTGGTGGACCCGGGTTGACCAGACCACGACTCTGCATAGACTTTAGCATATAGTCCCCCAGCATTGTGTTGAAGCCACTGTGCCTCCATCTTGGCTCTCCACCAGCATTGTGTTGAAGCCACTGTGCCTCCATCTTGGCTCTCCTCCACCATTGTGTTGAAGCCACCGTGCCTCCATCTTGGCTCTCCCCCAGCATTGTGTCGAAGCCACCGTGCCTCCATCTTGGCTCTCCCCCAGCATTGTGTTGAAGCCACCGTGCCTCCATCTTGGCTCTCCCCCAGCATTGTGTTGAAGCCACTGTGCCTCCATCTTGGCTCTCCCCCAGCATTGTGTTGAAGCCACCGTGCCTCCATCTTGGCTCTCCCCCAGCATTGTGTTGAAGCCACCGTGCCTTCATGTTGGCTCTCCCCCAGCATTGTGTTGAAGACACCATGCCTCCATCTTGGCTCTCCCCCAGCATTGTGTTGTAGCCACCGTGCCTCCATCTTGGCTCTCCCCCACCATTGTGTTGAAGCCACCTTGCCTCCATCTTGGCTCTCCTCCACAATTGTAAAAAAATATTTTGGAAGCTATAGAAATGCATTTATTAATGTCAACCTTCCCAAGTTCTCCCATGTCACCCTGCTCCTCCGGACACTCCACTGGCTTCCGTTCGAAGCTCACATCCACTACAAGACCATGGCGCTTATCTACAGAGCAGGAAGAGGAACTGCCCCTCCCTACCTTCAGGCTCTACTCAAATCCTACACCCCAACCAGAGCACTCCGTTCTGCCACCTCTGGTCTCTTGGCCTTCCCGTCCCTATGGGCAGTTCCAGCTCAATCCAAGCTCTCCTCTGTCTTGGCACCCCAAGGTTAGGACAGCAGAGTCCCTGGCCATCTTCCGAAAACCCTACCTCTTCAAACAGTATCTTAAATCTTAAAAACAATAACATGCCAAAAACACGGAACATGGCAAACGTAAAGCGCCCGACAATAATCCACATCACAAACAAACAATTACACACAAAGACAATGGAGGTGAAACAGAGGACTAAATACATGCAGTAATTCTGGAATGAAAACCAGGTGTGTAATGGAACAAGACAAAACCAATGGATTATGAGAAATGGAGCGGCGATGGCTAGAAAGCCGGTGACGTCGATTGCCGAACGCCGCCCGTACAAGGAGAGGAACCGACTTCGGTGGAAGTCGTGACAGATATGTGGTTGTCCCACCTAGCTATCTGGAGATGAATGGACTGACTATGACTGGTCCACCTAGCTATCTGGAGATGAATGGACTGACTATGACTGGTCCACCTAGCTATCTGGAGATGAATGTACTGACTATGACTGGTCCACCTAGCTATCTGGAGATGAATGGACTGACTATGACTGGTCCACCTAGCTATCTGGAGATGAATGGACTGACTATGACTGGTCCACCTAGCTATCTGGAGATGAATGGACTGACTATGACTGGTCCACCTAGCTATCTGGAGATGAATGTACTGACTATGACTGGTCCACCTAGCTATCTGGAGATGAATGGACTGACTATGACTGGTCCACCTAGCTATCTGGAGATGAATGGACTGACTATGACTGGTCCACCTAGCTATCTGGAGATGAATGGACTGACTATGACTGGTCCACCTAGCTATCTGGAGATGAATGGACTGACTATGACTGGTCCACCTAGCTATCTGGAGATTAATGTACTTCCTGTAAGTCTCTCTGGATAACAACGTCTGCTAAATGACTAAAATGTAAATGTACAATAGTTTTTGCCACATGTATTATATTACAGACACCCTAATATATACTTCTAAATTATATTATGTGAGTTTAAAATATCATTTTATGAGATTACTAATCTCACTGTCCCCACTGCAACCCCAAAATACTTAAATATTTATAATTTTGTCCTTGAAACATTTAATTGAAATACGGTAGAATTCCGTTCCGTTCGTTCAAACATGTCAAATGTTGTTTAGCATTAATCTTTTGGTCCATTTTTAACGTTAAACATCAGTAATATTTTCACACAACCTATCCTATGTCTAGATAAACAATGAAGACAAAACTCACGTTTCTCAGATTTATGCGCAGGCGCAAAAAAATTAAGTGATGACATGTCAACTTCCTTGGATTCTAATTTGCTCTCTGTTTATCATAGACGCTTCAAACAACTTTATAAAGATCGTTGACATCTAGTGGAAGCCGTAGGAGTTGCGAAATGAATCCTTTCTCACTATGGTATCTATAAAACAATGACACTAAATAGTACAGTCACAAAATTCACATTTTTTTTGGATCTATTTTTCACAGGTTTTTGCCTGCAATATGAGTTTTGTTATACTTACAGACACCATTCAAACTGTTTTAGAAAATTCAGAGTGTTTTCTATCCGAATGTGTTAATAATATGCATATCCTAGCTTCTGAGTTGGTGTAGGAGGCAGTTAAAAATGGGCACATATTTTTTTCTAAATGTCTCAATACTGCCCCCGAGCCCCAACAGGTTAATTCCTATGGAGGACTGCTGCTACTGGGGAGAGCCAACATGGCCGACCGGTGGATTCAAAGCCTCACAATGGCCAATACATAGCATCAGCTATCCAGGGTTTATATACATCATTGTGTGGAAGTGGAAATAGGGGGTGGCATTGTTCTCTGGTGGATCCTTTTCAACACTCTCACAGTAAACAGACATAGAAGAAGATTGATCAAACATTTGAGGTTAAAACCTGTTTGGGGGGCAGTATTCCACTGGCTGTAGGGTGGGACGCTAGCTAGCCCATAGAGGTTAACCAACACACTCACCGTGTGTGTGGCCCTGTATGTTCTCTCTCTCTGCCTGGTGAACTCAGCGTCCTTAAACTAAACTAATCCACCGGGTATTAATAAACGTGTGTGTGTGTGTGTGTGTGTGTGTGTGTGTGTGTGTGTGTGTGTGTGTGTGCTAATGTGTGTGTGTGTCTGCTAATGTGTGTGTGTGTGTGTGTGTGCTAATGTGTGTGTGTGTGTGTGTCTGCTAATGTGTGTGTGTGTGTGCTAATGTGTGTGTGTGTGTGTGTGTGTGTCTGCTAATGTGTGTGTGTGTGTGTGTGTGTCCCTACCTTGATGCCCACTACAATCCCCCTGTCCTTGATGAGCTGAGAGAAGTTGGTCCCATCGTCAGTGTTCTGGTAGAGAGTCTCGTGGAAGAAGATCACTCCACCAATACAAGCCTCCATTCTCTCATCGGCTGTGAACAGCAGCTGGCGATACAGACGACGGTTCTCCTCTGTGTTCTCTACGCCGATGGGGTTGAGACGCTTACCCATGCTGCCTGCACACACACACACACACACACACACACACACACACACACACACACACACACACACACACACACACACACACACACACACACACACACACACACACACACACACGTTAGAGACACACACACAGCCACACACATTAGACACACACACACACACACACACACACAAACACACACACACACGTTAGAGACACACACACAGCCACACACATTAGACACACACACACACACACACACACACACACACACACACACACACACACACACACACACACTAGAGACACACACACACACACACACACGTTAGAGACACACACACAGCCACTGACCGGTGGACTCATCTGCAGCCAGGATTCCTTTCCCCGGAGCTGTGATCCTCTCTGCTATCTCCTGCAGCTCTTTCTTCTGTTCTGTGGTCAGAGCTGGATACTGGTGAGGCATCCTGGGAGAGAGAGAGAGAGAGATGAGCTGGGTACTGGTGAGGCATCCTGGGAGAGAGAGAGAGAGAGAGAGAGAGAGAGAGAGAGACAGAGAGATGAGCTGGGTACTGGTGAGGCATCCTGGGAGAGAGAGAGAGAGAGAGAGAGAGAGAGAGAGAGACAGAGAGATGAGCTGGGTACTGGTGAGGCATCCTGGGAGAGAGAGAGAGAGAGAGAGAGAGAGAGAGAGAGAGAGAGAGATGAGCTGGTACTGGTGAGGCATCCTGGGAGAGAGAGAGAGAGAGAGAGAGAGAGAGAGCTGGGTACTGGTAGGCATCCTGGGAGAGAGAGAGAGAGAGATGAGCTGATACGGTGAGGCATCCTGGGAGAGAGAGAGAGAGAGAGCGGTACTGGAGAGGCATCTGAGAGAGAGAGAGAGACAGAGAGAGAGAGAGAGAGAGAGAGACAGAGAGAGAGAGACAGAGAGAGAGAGAGAGAGAGAGAGAGAGAGAGAGAGAGAGAGAGAGAGAGAGACAGAGAGAGAGAGACAGGAGAGAGAGAGAGAGAGAGAGAGAGAGAGAGAGAGAGAGAGAGAGAGAGAGAGAGAGAGAGACAGAGAGAGAGAGAGAGAGAGAGAGAGAGAGACAGAGAGAGAGAGAGAGAGAGAGAGAGAGAGACAGAGAGAGAGAGAGAGAGAGAGAGAGAGAGAGAGAGAGAGAGAGACACAGAGAGAGAGAAGAGAGAGAGAGAGAGAGAGAGAGAGAGAGAGAGTAGAGAGAGAGAGAGGAGTGAGCTGGGTACTGGTGAGGCATCCTGATGGGGATGATATCATAGCATAACCTTTGAGTCCAGGGACAATATTTTTTTATTATTTAATTAGAATTATATTTCATTCTTAGAATTTTTTATAACTTTTTGTCCCATCCAGCCCGTTTTCAGAGGACAAAAGTATTTTTATTCTATGATTTCAAAGCTACTTTGTTCCATTCAGAATGTAGTTAGATAAACAGAACACATGACAAGGTACTGAAACGTCCCCGGTATTCCTGATTATATGGTGTTTTCGCTCCTACCAATTACAGGTCAGCTTCTAAACCCAGCCCTCGGCTATTCTCAGCCCATCACACCTACACTACATATACAAAAGTATGTGGACACGCCTTCAAATTTGTGGATTTGGCTATTTCAGCCACACCCGAGCACACAGCCGTGCAATCTCCATAGACAAACATTGGCAGTAGAATGGCCTGTACTCAGTGACTTTCAACATAGCACTGTCAGAGGATGCCACCTTTCCAACAAGTCAGTTAGTCAAATTTCTGCCCTGCTTGAGCTGCCCCCCGGTCAACTGTAAGTGCTGTTATTGTGAAGTGGAAATGTCTAGGAGCAACAACGGCTCAGCCGCGAAGTGGTAGGCCACACAAGCTTACAGAACGGGACCGCAGAGTGCTGAAGCTCATAGTGCGTAAAATTAGTCTGTCCTCAGTTGCAACACTCACTACCGAGTTCCAAACTGCCTCTGGAAGCAACGTCAGCACAAGAACTGTTCGTCGTGAGCTTCATGAAATGGGTTTCCATGGCCGAGCAGCCGCACACAAGCCTAAGATCACCATGCAAAATGCCAAGCGTCGGCTGGAGTGGTGTAAAGCTCGCCACCATTGGACTCTGGACCAGTGGAAACGCGTTCTCTCCACCTGTTGTTTACCAAGCATTTCACTGGTAGTCTCCACCTGTTGTTTACCAAGCATTTCACTGGTAGTCTCCACCTGTTGTTTACCAAGCATTTCACTGGTAGTCTCCACCTGTTGTTTACCAAGCATTTCACTGGTAGTCTACACCTGTTGTTTACCAAGCATTTCACTGGTAGTCTCCACCTGTTGTTTACCAAGCATTTCACTGGTAGTCTCCACCTGTTGTTTACCAAGCATTTCACTGGTAGTCTCCACCTGTTGTTTACCAAGCATTTCACTGGTAGTCTCCACCTGTTGTTTACCAAGCATTTCACTGGTAGTCTCCACCTGTTGTTTACCAAGCATTTCACTGGTAGTCTACACCTGTTGTTTACCAAGCATTTCACTGGTAGTCTCCACCTGTTGTTTACCAAGCATTTCACTGGTAGTCTACACCTGTTGTTTACCAAGCATTTCACTGGTAGTCTCCACCTGTTGTTTACCAAGCATTTCACTGGTAGTCTCCACCTGTTGTTTACCAAGCATGTCACTGGTAGTCTCCACCTGTTGTTTACCAAGCATTTCACTGGTAGTCTACACCTGTTGTTAACCAAGCATTTCACTGGTAGTCTGGTTGTTTACTAAGCATTTCCCTGGTAGTCTCCACCTGTTGTTTACCAAGCATTTCACTGGTAGTCTCCACCTGTTGTTTACCAAGCATTTCACTGGTAGTCTCCACCTGTTGTTTACCAAGCATTTCACTGGTAGTCTCCACCTGTTGTTTACCAAGCATTTCACTGGTAGTCTCCACCTGTTGTTTACCAAGCATTTCACTGGTAGTCTCCACCTGTTGTTTACCAAGCATTTCACTGGTAGTCTCCACCTGTTGTTTACCAAGCATTTCACTGGTAGTCTCCACCTGTTGTTTACCAAGCATTTCACTGGTAGTCTCCACCTGTTGTTTACCAAGCATTTCACTGGTAGTCTCCACCTGTTGTTTACCAAGCATTTCACTGGTAGTCTCCACCTGTTGTTTACCAAGCATTTCACTGGTAGTCTCCACCTGTTGTTTACCAAGCATTTCACTGGTAGTCTCCACCTGTTGTTTACCAAGCATTTCACTGGTAGTCTCCACCTGTTGTTTACCAAGCATTTCACTGGTAGTCTCCACCTGTTGTTTACCAAGCATTTCACTGGTAGTCTCCACCTGTTGTTTACCAAGCATTTCACTGGTAGTCTACACCTGTTGTTTACCAAGCATTTCCCTGGTAGTCTCCACCTGTTGTTTACCAAGCATTTCACTGGTAGTCTACACCTGTTGTTTACCAAGCATTTCACTGGTAGTCTCCACCTGTTGTTTACCAAGCATTTCCCTGGTAGTCTCCACCTGTTGTTTACCAAGCATTTCACTGGTAGTCTCCACCTGTTGTTTACCAATCATGTTTCAGATAACATTTGATAACTGAATGGTAAAGACTAATTCCTCTCTCTCTAGTGAAATGCTTGGTAGACAACAGGACTCAATCACCATTTTAAACCTTTATTTAACTAGGCAAGTCAGTTAAGAACAGAACATTGCTTTGGAAATGTTAACATATGTTTGCCATGCCAATAAAGCCCCTTCAACTGAAATTGAATGGAGAGAGAGGCTGGGGGGAGAGAAAGAGAGGGTGGGGGGAGAGAAAGAGAGGGTGGGGGGAGAGAAAGAGAGGGTGGGGGAGAGAAAGAGAGGGTGGGGGGAGAGAAAGAGAGGGTGGGGGGAGAGAAAGAGAGGGTGGGGGGAGAGAAAGAGAGGGTGGGGGGAGAGAAAGAGAGGGTGGGGGAGAGAAAGAGAGGGTGGGGGAGAGAAAGAGAGGGTGGGGGGAGAGAAAGAGAGGGTGGGGGGAGAGAAAGAGAGGGTGGGGGAGAGAAAGAGAGGGTGGGGGAGAGAAAGAGAGGGTGGGGGAGAGAAAGAGAGGGTGGGGGGAGAGAAAGAGAGGGTGGGGGAGAGAAAGAGAGGGTGGGGGGAGAGAAAGAGAGGGTGGGGGGAGAGAAAGAGAGGGTGGGGGAGAGAAAGAGAGGGTGGGGGGAGAGAAAGAGAGGGTGGGGGGAGAGAAAGAGAGGGTGGGGGAGAGAAAGAGAGGGTGGGGGGAGAGAAAGAGAGGGTGGGGGGAGCGAAAGAGAGGGTGGGGGAGAGAAAGAGAGGGTGGGGGGAGAGAAAGAGAGGGTGGGGGAGAGAAAGAGAGGGTGGGGGAGAGAAAGAGAGGGTGGGGGGAGAGAAAGAGAGGGTGGGGGGAGAGAAAGAGAGGGTGGGGGAGAGAAAGAGAGGGTGGGGGAGCGAAAGAGAGGGTGGGGGAGAGAAAGAGAGGGTGGGGGAGAGAAAGAGAGGGTGGGGGGAGAGAAAGAGAGGGTGGGGGGAGAGAAAGAGAGGGAAAAGAAAGGAGAGGTATTACCTAATTGTTCCTGTCTAAACTCTGCTGTCAGTCCTCATTGGATCTGAGAGAGGACATGCTCACTATGACACACACACACACACACACACACACACACACACACACACACACACACACACACACACACACACACACACACACACACACACACACACACACACACACACACACACACACACACACACACACACACACACCCTCCCTCTCTCTCTCTCTCTCTCTCTCCACACCACTCGTTTTTCTGCCCATTCACCATTCTATCTGTCCTTCATTGGTTATTTTAGTCAGTGGCTCTCTCTCTTTCAGTCCTGCTCTCTCCATACACAACAGAACCGGTCCAAACCTGCCCTCGAACTGGTCCAAACCTGGCCTCGAACCGGTCCAAACCTGCCCTCGAACTGGTCCAAACCTATTCTAGAACCAGTCCAAACCTGTTCTAGAACCAGTCCAAACCTGCCCTCGACCCGGTCCAAACCTGTTCTAGAACCGGTCCAAACCTGCCATCAAACCAGTCCAAACCTGTTCTAGAACCGGTCCAAACCTGCCATCAAACCAGTCCAAACCTGTTCTAGAACCGGTCCAAACCTTCACTCTAACCGGTTAAAACGGAAAGTATTCATACCCCTTGCCTTATTTTACAATTTGTTCAGAACTATGACTGTGGAGGTCTTGGAACTTGGGATAACGGTTATTTTTCAGTCACATGACTACGGTCACGTTATAATCCTTCAAATAGTAAAAACACTGTCATTCACACTGACCGTCTCCTCTACTGGCCGTCACAGTGTGTCCTTCAACGGGGAAGCCATTAGCTGAATGTACTTCATGATGCTACAACACCTTGCTGAACGTACTTCATGATACTGGCTTGCTGCAACACCTTGCTGAACGTACTTCATGATACTGGCTTGCTGCAACACCTTGCTGAATGTACTTCATGATACTGGCTTGCTGCAACACCTTGCTGAATGTACTTCATGATACTGGCTTGCTGCAACACCTTGCTGAATGTACTTCATGATACTGGCTTGCTGCAACACCTTGCTGAATGTACTTCATGATACAGGCTTGCTGCAACACCTTGCTGAATGTACTTCATGATACTGGCTTGCTGCAACACCTTGCTGAACGTACTTCATGATACAGGCTTGCTGCAACACCTTGCTGAATGTACTTCATGATACTGGCTTGCTGCAACACCTTGCTGAATGTACTTCATGATACTGGCTTGCTGCAACACCTTGCTGAATGTACTTCATGATACTGGCTTGCTGCAACACCTTGCTGAATGTACTTCATGATACTGGCTTGCTGCAACACCTTGCTGAATGTACTTCATGATACTGGCTTGCTGCAACACCTTGCTGAATGTACTTCATGATACTGGCTTGCTGCAACACCTTGCTGAATGTACTTCATGATACTGGCTTGCTGCAACACCTTGCTGAATGTACTTCATGATACTGGCTTGCTGCAACACCTTGCTGAATGTACTTCATGATACTGGCTTGCTGCAACACCTTGCTGAATGTACTTCATGATACTGGCTTGCTGCAACACCTTGCTGAATGTACTTCATGATACAGGCTTGCTGCAACACCTTGCTGAACGTACTTCATGATACTGGCTTGCTGCAACACCTTGCTGAATGTACTTCATGATACTGGCTTGCTGCAACACCTTGCTGAATGTACTTCATGATACTGGCTTGCTGCAACACCTTGCTGAAACAAGGAGCGACAAAGTTTCATCACGTTGTAAAGAGTCCACGTTACCACAGAAACGGACTCAGTGACATCAGGAACTATGTTTTCATTTGTGATTGGCGGTTGCTAAGGAATATTTAAATTTGAGTTCCATGTTCTACAAGACTGATCGTTCGAGAGACGAGAGACGCGTAGGCATGACAAATCACAGCACAGATTGACGGGTACACTTCCTGCTTGAGTAAAAGTAAAGATACAGTGCATTCAGAAAGTATTCAGACCCCTTGACTTTTTCCACATTTTGTTACGTTACAGCCTTATTCTAAAATGTATTAAAAAAAAAAATTATTCACACTCATCAATCTACACACAATACCCCATAATGACATCACAATACCCCATAATGACATCACAATACCCCATAATGACATCACATTACCCTATAATGACATCACAATCCCCCATAATGACATCACAATACCCCATAATGACATCACATTACCCCATAATGACATCACAATACCCCATAATGACATCACAATACCCCATAATGACATCACATTACCCCATAATGACATCACAATACCCCATAATGACATCACAATAGCCCATAATGACAAAGTAAAAACAGGTTTTTAGAAATTTCTGCAAATGTATTAAAAATAAAAACTGAAAAATACCCTTTACTCAGTACTTTGTTGAAGCACCTTTGGCAGCGATTACAGCCTCGAGTCTTCTTGGGTATGACGCTACAAGTTTGGCACATCTGTATTTAGGGAGTTTCTCCCATTCTTCTCTGCAGATCCTCTCAACCTCTGTCAGGTTGGATGGGGAGTGTCGCTGACAGCTATTTTCAGGTCTCTCCAGAGATGTTGGGTTCAAGTCCGGGCTCTGGCTGGGCCACTCAAGGACATTCAGAGACTTGTCCCGAAGCCACTCCTGCGTTGTCTTGGCAGTTTGCTTAGGGTCGTTGTCCTGTTGGAAGGTGAACCTTCGCCCCAGTCTGAGGTCCTGAGCGCTCTGGAGCAGGTTTTCATCAAGGAACTCTCTGTACTTTGCTCTGTTCATCTTTGCCTCGATCCTGACTAGTCTCCCAGTCCCTGCCTCCTGAAAACATCCACACAGCATGATGATGCCACCACCATGCTTCACCGTAGGAATGGTGCCAGGTTTCCTCCAGACGTGACACTTGGCATTTAGGCCAAAGAGTTCAATCTTGGTTTCATCAGACCAGAGAATCTTGTTCCTCATGGTCTGAGTCCTTTAGGTGCCTTTTGGCAAACTCCAAGCTGGCTGTCATGTGCTTTTAACTGAGGAGTGGCTTCTGTCTGTCATAGCAAAGGGTCTGAATACTTACAAGGTATTAATAAGGTATTTCTATAAACCTGTTTTTTCTTTGTCATTATGGGGTATTGTTATGTCATTATGGGGTATTGTGATGTCATTATGGGGTATTGTGATGTCATTATGGGGTACTGTTATGTCATTATGGGGTATTGTGATGTCATTATGGGGTATTGTGATGTCATTATGGGGTATTGTGATGTCATTATGGGGTATTGTCTCGACTTCGGCGATGTCATTTACAAAATAGCCTCCAACACTCTACTCAACAAGCTGGATGCAGTCTATCACAGTGCCATCCGTTTTGTCACCAAAGCCCCATATACTACCCACCACTGCGACCTGTACGCTCTGGTTGGCTGGCCTTCGCTTCATAATCGTCGCCAAACACATTGGCTCCAGGTCATCTACAAGACCCTGCTGGGTAAAGTCCCCCCTTAACTCAGCTCGCTGGTCACCATAGCAGCACCCACCTGTAGCACGCGCTCCAGCAGGTATATCTCTCTGGTCACCCCCAAATTCAATTCCTCTTCGGCCGCCTCTCCTTCCAGTTCTCTGCTGCCAATGACTGGAACGAACTACAAAAATCTCTAAAACTGGAAACACTTATCTCCCTCACTAGCTTTAAGCACCAGCTGTCAGAGCAGCTCCCAGATCACTGCACCTGTACATAGCCCATCTATAATTTAGCCCAAACTACTACCTCTTCCCCTACTGTATTTATTTATTTTGTTTATTTTGCTCCTTTGCACCATATTATTTATATTTTAACTTTGAACTTTCTTCAAATAACAAATCTACCATTCCAGTGTTTTACTTGCTATATTGTATTTACTTTGCCACCATGGCCTTTTTCTGCCTTTACCTCCCTTATCTCACATCATTTGCTCACATTGTATATAGTCTTATTTTTCTACTGTATCATTGATTGTCATTGACCTGGTTAAATAAAGGTGAAATAAATAAAAATAAATAAAATTGTGATGTCATTATGGGTTACTGTGATGTCATTATGGGGTATTGTGATGTCATTATGGGGTATTGTGATGTCATTATGGGGTATTGTGATGTCATTATGGGCTATTGTGATGTCATTATGGGGTATTGTGTCTAGATTGATGAGAAAAAACATGAATTTAACCAATTTTAGAATAAGGCTTTAACGTAACAAAATGTGTAAAAAGTCAAGGGGCCTGAATACTTTATGAATGCAGTGTATCTTAAAAGAAAATGACTAAAGTAAAAGTGAAAGGTATTTGGTTTGAAATATACTGAAGTATCAAAAGCAAATGTAATTTCTAAAATATACTTAAGTATATTCAAAAGTAAAAATAATTTCAAATTCGATTACATTAAGCAAACAAGACGGCACGATTTTATTTTATTTTTTAAACATTTGCGGATAGCCAGGGGCCTGCTCCAACACACAGACATATTTTACAAATGTGTTCATTCTACCTCTATGGTGTGTGTACCCTGTAGTACTGTCTGGTTTGGTAGGTAGTCCAGTTCTGTTCATTCTACCTCTATGGTGTGTGTACCCTGTAGTACTGTCTGGCTTGGTAGGTAGTCCAGTTCTGTTCATTCTACCTCTATGGTGTGTGTACCCTGTAGTACTGTCTGGTTTGGTAGGTAGTCCAGTTCTGTTCATTCTACCTCTATGGTGTGTGTACCCTGTAGTACTGTCTGGCTTGGTAGGTAGTCCAGTTCTGTTCATTCTACCTCTATGGTGTGTGTACCCTGTAGTACTGTCTGGTTTGGTAGGTAGTCCAGTTCTGTTCATTCTACCTCTATGGTGTGTGTACCCTGTAGTACTGTCTGGCTTGGTAGGAAGTCCAGTTCTGTTCATTCTACCTCTATGGTGTGTGTACCCTGTAGTACTGTCTGGTTTGGTAGGTAGTCCAGTTCTGTTCATTCTATCTCTATGGTGTGTGTACCCTGTAGTACTGTCTGGTTTGGTAGGTAGTCCAGTTCTGTTCATTCTACCTCTATGGTGTGTGTACCCTGTAGTACTGTCTGGCTTGGTAGGAAGTCCAGTTCTGTTCATTCTACCTCTATGGTGTGTGTACCCTGTAGTACTGTCTGGCTTGGTAGGAAGTCCAGTTCTGTTCATTCTACCTCTATGGTGTGTGTACCCTGTAGTACTGTCTGGTTTGGTAGGTAGTCCAGTTCTGTTCATTCTACCTCTATGGTGTGTGTACCCTGTAGTACTGTCTGGCTTGGTAGGAAGTCCAGTTCTGTTTGGCTCAGAACAAACAGCACACTGTTCTAAATCATTCCACTACCTCACTCAAATACTGATTCTCCCGTTTTCTCTCTCCTCTCCTCTCCCTCTCTCTGCTATCTCTATGCTGTGTGTAGATGGATGGATGGCATTATGCTGTGTGTAGATGGATGGATGGCATTATGCTGTGTTTAGATGGATGGATGGCATTATGCTGTGTGTAGATGGATGGATGGCATTATGCTGTGTGTAGATGGATGGCATTATGCTGTGTTTAGATGGATGGCATTATGCTGTGTGTAGATGGATGGCATTATGCTGTGTTTAGATGGATGGATGGCATTATGCTGTGTTTAGATGGATGGCATTATGCTGTGTGTAGATGGATGGATGGCATTATGCTGTGTTTAGATGGATGGATGGCATTATGCTGTGTTTAGATGGATGGATGGCATTATGCTGTGTTTAGATGGATGGATGGCATTATGCTGTGTTTAGATGGATGGATGGCATTATGCTGTGTTTAGATGGATGGCATTATGCTGTGTTTAGATGGATGGCATTATGCTGTGTTTAGATGGATGGCATTATGCTGTGTTTAGATGGATGGATGGCATTATGCTGTGTGTAGATGGATGGATGGCATTATGCTGTGTTTAGATGGATGGATGGCATTATGCTGTGTTTAGATGGATGGCATTATGCTGTGTTTAGATGGATGGCATTATGCTGTGTTTAGATGGATGGCATTATGCTGTGTTTAGATGGATGGATGGCATTATGCTGTGTTTAGATGGATGGCATTATGCTGTGTTTAGATGGATGGATGGCATTATGCTGTGTGTAGATGGATGGATGGCATTATGCTGTGTTTAGATGGATGGATGGCATTATGCTGTGTTTAGATGGATGGATGGCATTATGCTGTGTTTAGATGGATGGATGGCATTATGCTGTGTTTAGATGGATGGATGGCATTATGCTGTGTTTAGATGGATGGATGGCATTATGCTGTGTTTAGATGGATGGCATTATGCTGTGTGTAGATGGATGGATGGCATTATGCTGTGTTTAGATGGATGGATGGCATTATGCTGTGTGTAGATGGATGGATGGCATTATGCTGTGTTTAGATGGATGGCATTATGCTGTGTTTAGATGGATGGATGGCATTATGCTGTGTTTAGATGGATGGCATTATGCTGTGTTTAGATGGATGGATGGCATTATGCTGTGTTTAGATGGATGGATGGCATTATGCTGTGTTTAGATGGATGGATGGCATTATGCTGTGTTTAGATGGATGGCATTATGCTGTGTGTAGATGGATGGATGGCATTATGCTGTGTTTAGATGGATGGCATTATGCTGTGTTTAGATGGATGGATGGCATTATGCTGTGTTTAGATGGATGGATGGCATTATGCTGTGTGTAGATGGATGGCATTATGCTGTGTTTAGATGGATGGATGGATGGCATTGTGCTGTGTTTAGATGGATGGATGGCATTACGCTGTGTTTAGATGGATGGCATTATGCTGTGTTTAGATGGATGGATGGATGGCATTGTGCTGTGTTTAGATGGATGGCATTATGCTGTGTTTAGATGGATGGATGGCATTATGCTGTGTTTAGATGGATGGATGGCATTACGCTGTGTTTAGATGGATGGATGGCATTATGCTGTGTGTAGATGGATGGATGGCATTATGCTGTGTTTAGATGGATGGCATTATGCTGTGTTTAGATGGATGGATGGCATTATGCTGTGTTTAGATGGATGGATGGCATTATGCTGTGTTTAGATGGATGGCATTATGCTGTGTTTAGATGGATGGCATTATGCTGTGTTGAGATGGATGGCATTATGCTGTGTTTAGATGGATGGATGGCATTATGCTGTGTTTAGATGGATGGATGGCATTATGCTGTGTTTAGATGGATGGATGGCATTATGCTGTGTTTAGATGGATGGATGGCATTATGCTGTGTGTAGATGGATGGATGGCATTATGCTGTGTGTAGATGGATGGATGGCATTATGCTGTGTGTAGATGGATGGATGGCATTATGCTGTGTTTAGATGGATGGCATTATGCTGTGTTTAGATGGATGGATGGCATTATGCTGTGTTTAGATGGATGGATGGCATTATGCTGTGTTTAGATGGATGGATGGCATTATGCTGTGTTTAGATGGATGGATGGCATTATGCTGTGTTTAGATGGATGGATGGCATTATGCTGTGTGTAGATGGATGGATGGCATTATGCTGTGTTTAGATGGATGGCATTATGCTGTGTTTAGATGGATGGCATTATGCTGTGTTTAGATGGATGGATGGCATTATGCTGTGTTTAGATGGATGGATGGCATTATGCTGTGTGTAGATGGATGGATGGCATTATGCTGTGTTTAGATGGATGGCATTATGCTGTGTTTAGATGGATGGCATTATGCTGTGTTTAGATGGATGGATGGCATTATGCTGTGTTTAGATGGATGGATGGCATTACGCTGTGTTTAGATGGATGGATGGCATTATGCTGTGTGTAGATGGATGGATGGCATTATGCTGTGTTTAGATGGATGGCATTATGCTGTGTTTAGATGGATGGATGGCATTATGCTGTGTTTAGATGGATGGATGGCATTATGCTGTGTGTAGATGGATGGCATTATGCTGTGTTTAGATGGATGGATGGCATTATGCTGTGTTTAGAGGATGGATGGCATTATGATGTGTTTAGATGGATGGATGGCATTATGCTGTGTTTAGATGGATGGATGGCATTATGCTGTGTTTAGATGGATGGATGGCATTATGCTGTGTTTAGATGGATGGATGGCATTATGCTGTGTTTAGATGGATGGATGGCATTATGCTGTGTTTAGATGGATGGCATTATGATGTGTTTAGATGGATGGATGGCATTATGCTGTGTGTAGATGGATGGATGGCATTATGCTGTGTTTAGATGGATGGCATTATGCTGTGTGTAGATGGATGGATGGCATTATGCTGTGTTTAGATGGATGGATGGCATTATGCTGTGTTTAGATGGATGGATGGCATTATGCTGTGTGTAGATGGATGGATGGCATTATGCTGTGTTTAGATGGATGGATGGCATTATGCTGTGTGTAGATGGATGGATGGCATTATGCTGTGTTTAGATGGATGGCATTATGCTGTGTTTAGATGGATGGATGGCATTACGCTGTGTTTAGATGGATGGATGGCATTATGCTGTGTGTAGATGGATGGATGGCATTATGCTGTGTTTAGATGGATGGATGGCATTATGCTGTGTTTAGATGGATGGATGGCATTATGCTGTGTTTAGATGGATGGCATTATGCTGTGTTTAGATGGATGGATGGCATTATGCTGTGTGTAGATGGATGGCATTATGCTGTGTTTAGATGGATGGATGGCATTATGCTGTGTTTAGATGGATGGATGGCATTATGCTGTGTGTAGATGGATGGATGGCATTATGCTGTGTGTAGATGGATGGATGGCATTATGCTGTGTTTAGATGGATGGCATTATGCTGTGTTTAGATGGATGGATGGCATTATGCTGTGTGTAGATGGATGGATGGCATTATGCTGTGTTTAGATGAATGGCATTATGCTGTGTGTAGATGGATGGATGGCATTATGCTGTGTTTAGATGGATGGATGGCATTATGCTGTGTGTAGATGGATGGATGGCATTATGCTGTGTGTAGATGGATGGCATTATGCTGTGTGTAGATGGATGGATGGCATTATGCTGTGTTTAGATGGATGGATGGCATTATGCTGTGTGTAGATGGATGGATGGCATTATGCTGTGTTTAGATGGATGGCATTATGCTGTGTTTAGATGGATGGATGGCATTATGCTGTGTTTAGATGGATGGCATTATGCTGTGTTTAGATGGATGGCATTATGCTGTGTTTAGATGGATGGCATTATGCTGTGTGTAGATGGATGGATGGCATTATGCTGTGTTTAGATGGATGGATGGCATTATGCTGTGTTTAGATGGATGGCATTATGCTGTGTTTAGATGGATGGATGGCATTATGCTCATCTCCTTCAGCTCTAACAACCTGTCAGCTCCTTCAGCTCTAACAACCTGTCGTCTCCTTCAGCTCTAACAACCTGTCATCTCCTTCAGCTCTAACAACCTGTCATCTCCTTCAGCTCTAACAACCTGTCATCTCCTTCAGCTCTAACAACCTGTCATCTCCTTCAGCTCTAACAACCTGTCATCTCCTTCAGCTCTAACAACCTGTCGTCTCCTTCAGCTCTAACAACCTGTCATCTCCTTCAGCTCAACCTGTCGTCTCCTTCAGCTCCAACAACCTGTCATCTCCTTCAGCTCTAACAACCTGTCATCTCCTTCAGCTCTAACAACCTGTCAGCTCCTTCAGGTCTAACCTGTCGTCTCCTTCAGCTCTAACAACCTGTCATCTCCTTCAGCTCTAACAACCTGTCGTCTCCTTCAGCTCCAACAACCTGTCATCTCCTTCAGCTCTAACAACCTGTCATCTCCTTCAGCTCTAACAACCTGTTGTCTCCTTTAGCTCTAACAACCTGTCATCTCCTTCAGCTCTAACAACCTGTCAGCTCCTTCAGGTCTAACCTGTCGTCTCCTTCAGCTCTAACAACCTGTCATCTCCTTCAGCTCTAACAACCTGTTGTCTCCTTCAGCTCTAACAACCTGTCATCTCCTTCAGCTCTAACAACCTGTCGTCTCCTTCAGCTCTAACCTGTCGTCTCCTTCAGCTCTAACCTGTCGTCTCCTTCAGCTCTAACAACCTGTCGTCTCCTTCAGCTCTAACAACCTGTCATCTCCTTCAGCTCTAACAACCTGTCATCTCCTTCAGCTCTAACAACCTGTCGTCTCCTTCAGCTCTAACCTGTCGTCTCCTTCAGCTCTAACCTGTCGTCTCCTTCAGCTCTAACAACCTGTCGTCTCCTTCAGCTCTAACAACCTGTCGTCTCCTTCAGCTCTAACAACCTGTCGTCTCCTTCAGCTCTAACATCCTGTCATCTCCTTCAGCTCAAACAACCTGTCATCTCCTTCAGCTCTAACAACCTGTCATCTCCTTCAGCTCTAACAACCTGTTGTCTCCTTCAGCTCTAACAACCTGTCATCTCCTTCAGCTCTAACAACCTGTCGTATCCTTCAGCTCTAACAACCTGTCGCCTCCTTCAGCTCTAACCTGTCATCTCCTTCAGCTCCAACAACCTGTCATCTCCTTCAGCTCTAACAACCTGTCATCTCCTTCAGCTCTAACAACCTGTTGTCTCCTTCAGCTCTAACAACCTGTCATCTCCTTCAGCTCTAACAACCTGTTGTCTCCTTCAGCTCTAACAACCAAGTATCTCCTTCAGCTCTAACAACCTGTCAGCTCCTTCAGGTCTAACCTGTCGTCTCCTTCAGCTCTAACAACCTGTCCTGTCCTTCAGCTCTAACAACCTGTCATCTCCTTCAGCTCTAACCTGTCGTCTCCTTCAGCTCTAACAACCTGTCATCTCCTTCAACTCTAACCTGTCGTCTCCTTCAGCTCTAACAACCTGTCGTCTCCTTCAGCTCTAACAACCTGTCTGCTTCAGCAGCAGTTTCTATTTTGAGCTCTAACAAACCTTTCATCTCCTTCAGCAGCACAGATACACGTTAATAGGATCACCCAGGCCTGCTGCACGTGCATACCATAAATCCTGACTCACCTTCTGTAAACCATTAGCTAGGCAAGTAGACCGACAGACAGCAGGACAGACAGAAAGACGGACAGGCAGCAGGACAGACAGGCAGACCGACAGACAGCAGGACAGACAGAAAGACGGACAGACAGGCAGGCAGACAGAAAGACGGACAGGCAGCAGGACAGACAGGCAGACCGACAGACAGCAGGACAGACAGAAAGACCGACAGACAGCAGGACAGACAGAAAGACGGACAGACAGCAGGACAGACAGAAAGACGGACAGGGTCTCTAGTTATGTCTGGTAAAGAGTATAGTCTGAGTATAGCCTGAGTATAGTCTGAGTATAGTCTGTTAATAGCCTGAGTATAGTATGAGTATAGCCCGAGTATAGTCTGAGTATAGTCTGAGTATAGTCTGCTAATGGCCTGAGTGTAGTCTGAGTATAGCCTGAGTACAGCCTGAGTATAGCCTGCGTATAGTCTGAGTATAGCCTGAGTATAGTCTGCTAATAGCCTGAGTATAGTCTGAGTATAGCCGGAGTATAACCTGGGTATAGCCTGAGTATAGTCTGAGTATAGCCGGAGTATAACCTGAGTATAGCCTGCGTATAGTCTGAGTATAGCCTGAGTATAGTCTGCTAATAGTCTGAGTATAGCCTGAGTATAGTCTGCTAATAGCCTGAGTATAGTCTGAGTATAGTCTGCTAATAGCCTGAGTATAGTCTGAGTATAGCCTGAGTATAGCCTGCGTATAGTCTGAGTATAGCCTGAGTATAGCCTGAGTATAGTCTGAGTATAGCCTGAGTATAGTCTGAGTATAGTCTGAGTATAACCTGAGTATAGTCTGAGTATAGCCTGCGTATAGTCTGAGTATAGTCTGAGTATAGCCTGAGTATATTATTACAGCAATGACCACCAGAAATGACTAGTCATGCAGGATACCCTCGCCACACACAGTAGACAATCCCACGGTGACAACGCCCCAATCTCCATGACATCACCATGACTCAACATAACCTGCAGGAGAGGGTAGTGAGGGGGGAGGAGAGGAGGGTAGTGAGGAGAGGAGGAGAGGAGGGTAGTGAGGAGAGGAGGAGAGGAGGAGAGGGTAGTGAGGGGGGAGGAGAGGAGGGTAGTGAGGAGAGGAGGAGAGGAGGGTAGTGAAGGGGGGAGGAGGAGAGGGTAGTGAGGAGAGGAGGAGAGGAGGAGAGGGTAGTGAGGAGAGGAGGAGAGGAGGGTAGTGAGGAGAGGAGGAGAGGAGGGTAGTGAAGGGGGAGGAGAGGAGGGTAGTGAGGAGAGGAGGAGAGGAGGGTAGTGAGGGAGAGGAGGAGAGGAGGAGAGGGTAGTGAGGAGAGGAGGAGAGGAGGGTAGTGAAGGGGGAGGAGAGGAGGAGAGGGTAGTGAGGAGAGGAGGAGAGGAGGGTAGTGAAGGGGGAGGAGGAGAGGGTAGTGAGGAGAGGAGGAGAGGAGGAGAGGGTAGTGAGGGGGGAGGAGAGGGTAGTGAGGAGAGGAGGAGAGGAGAGGGTAGTGAGGAGAGGAGGAGAGGGTAGTGAGGGGGGAGGAGAGGGTAGTGAGGAGGGAGGAGAGGGTAGTGAGGAGAGGAGGAGAGGGTAGTGAGGGGGGAGGAGAGGATAGTGAGGGGAGGAGAGGGTAGTGAGGGGGGAGGAGAGGAGGGTAGTGAGGAGAGGAGGAGAGGAGGGTAGTGAGGAGAGGAGGAGAGGAGGAGAGGGTAGTGAGGAGAGGAGGAGAGGAGGGTAGTGAGGGGGAGGAGGAGAGGGTAGTGAGGAGAGGAGGAGAGGAGGAGAGGGTAGTGAGGGGGGAGGAGAGGGTAGTGAGGAGAGGAGGAGAGGAGAGGGTAGTGAGGAGAGGAGGAGAGGGTAGTGAGGAGAGGAGGAGAGGAGAGGGTAGTGAGGAGAGGAGGAGAGGGAGTGAGGGGGGGAGGAGAGGGTAGTGAGGAGGGAGGAGAGGGTAGTGAGGAGAGGAGGAGAGGGTAGTGAGGGGGGAGGAGAGGATAGTGAGGGGAGGAGAGGGTAGTGAGGAGAGGAGAGTAGTGAGGAGAGGAGGAGAGGAGAGGGTAGTGAGGGGGGAGGAGAGGGTAGTGAGGGAGAGGAGGAGAGGGTAGTGAGGGGGAGGAGAGGGTAGTGAGGGGGGAGGAGAGGGTAGTGAGGGGGGAGGAGAGGGTAGTGAGGGGGGAGGAGAGGGTAGTGAGGAGAGGAGGAGAGGGTAGTGAGGGGGGAGGAGAGGGTAGTGAGGGGGGAGGAGAGGGTAGTGAGGAGAGGAGGAGAGGGTAGTGAGGGGGGAGGAGAGGGTAGTGAGGAGGGAGGAGAGGGTAGTGAGGAGAGGAGAGTAGGAGGAGAGGAGGAGAGGAGAGGGTAGTGAGGGGGGAGGAGAGGGTAGTGAGGAGAGGAGGAGAGGGTAGTGAGGGGGGGAGGAGAGGGTAGTGAGGGGGAGGAGAGGGTAGTGAGGAGAGGAGAGGGTAGTGAGGAGAGGGTAGTGAGGGGGAGGAGGAGAGGAGGAGAGGGTAGTGAGGGGGGGAGGAGAGGGTAGTGAGGAGAGGAGAGGGTAGTGAGGGGGGAGGAGAGGGTAGTGAGGGGGGAGGAGAGGGTAATGAGGGGGGGAGGAGAGGGTAATGAGGGGGAGGAGAGGGTAGTGAGGAGAGGAGGAGAGGGTAGTGAGGGGGGGAGGAGAGGGTAGTAAGGAGAGGAGAGTAGTGAGGAGAGGAGGAGAGGAGAGGGTAGTGAGG
>NC_059452.1:109435862-109443362 GCF_905237065.1 Salmo salar
TCAGTCTTGTGTTATTTTCTAACTGTAAATGGTGTTCTTAATGTTAATCAATCTGGATTCAGGACTAAACATAGCACCACTATGACTCCCATGATGCTTCAGGACTAAACATAGCACCACTATGACTCCCATGATGCTTCAGGACTAAACATAGCACCACTATGACTCCCATGATGCTTCAGGACTAAACATAGCACCACTATGACTCCCATGATGCTTCAGGACTAAACATAGCACCACTATGACTCCCATGATGCTTCAGGACTAAACATAGCACCACTATGACTCCCATGATGCTTCAGGACTAAACATAGCACCACTATGACTCCCATGATGCTTCAGGACTAAACATAGCACCACTATGACTCCCATGATGCTTCAGGACTAAACATAGCACCACGATGACTCCCATGATGCTTCAGGACTAAACATAGCACCACTATGACTCCCACGATGCTTCAGGACTAAACATAGCACCACTATGACTCCCATGATGCTTCAGGACTAAACATAGCACCACTATGACTCCCATGATGCTTCAGGACTAAACATAGCACCACTATGACTCCCATGATGCTTCAGGACTAAACATAGCACCACTATGACTCCCATGATGCTTCAGGACTAAACATAGCACCACTATGACTCCCATGATGCTTCAGGACTAAACATAGCACCACTATGACTCCCATGATGCTTCAGGACTAAACATAGCACCACTATGACTCCCATGATGCTTCAGGACTAAACATAGCACCACTATGACTCCCATGATGCTTCAGGACTAAACATAGCACCACTATGACTCCCATGATGCTTCAGGACTAAACATAGCACCACTATGACTCCCATGATGCTTGTCGTAAATGATATTGCAGTTGCCTTAGATGATGTATTGTATTGCCTGTTTGTATCTTTTGATACTGTAGACCATGTTATTCTGTTGAAGAAGCTCTTCTCCATTAAAGGTTGGGTCATGATGCCTTGTCGATGGTTTAATAATGATCTCAGTGACAGAACTCAGGCCATCAAGGTAGATGGGGGTCAAATCTGAGTTCCTTAAAGTTACATGAAAGGGGGTGCCCCAAGGAACGATACTCAGCCCACTACTGTTTACAATCTATACAAATAACATTGGTAATGCTGTAAAAATTAAAAAACGTTATATTAATTTTTAACACATTTGAAGTCTGATTTTCAACCACAGCAGAAACCACTACTGTATCTAGAGTTAGCGATAAATGCAAACAAAACACAATGCATCTTGGTCCCATAACCCAGATTTGAATGAATTTGTAATGACTAATTTGAACGGTATACAAATTGAGCGAGTTCCTTCCTACAAATATCTTGGTATCTGACTTGATGACAAAACTGTCATTTAAAAAAAACATGTCGCTGAGCTGGTGAAGAAGTTGAAGTTCAAGGTTGGTTTCTTTTACAGAAACAAAGCAGAAACTTGCTGGGGTTTTTTTTCGTAGCTGTCTACATACCTCCACACACAGAGGCTGGCACTAAAACTGCACTCAATGAGCTGTATTCCGCCATAAGCCAACAGGAAAATGCTCATCCAGAGGTGGCGCTCCTAGTGGCCGGGGACTTTAATGCAGGGAAACAGTTTTACCTAATTTCTATCAGCATGTTAAATGTGCAACCAGAGGGAGAAAAAAACTCTGGACCACCTTTACTCCACACACAGAGACACGTACAAAGCTCTCCCTCACCCTCCATTTGGCAAATCTGACCATAATTCTATCCTCCTGCT
The DNA here is from genome assembly GCF_905237065.1 of Salmo salar. Classification (NCBI taxonomy): domain Eukaryota; kingdom Metazoa; phylum Chordata; class Actinopteri; order Salmoniformes; family Salmonidae; genus Salmo; species Salmo salar. Next base: position 109,437,628 of record NC_059452.1, read on the forward strand.
TACAAGCCAAAATTAAAGAAAGCACCAGTGACTCGGTCTATAAAAAAAGTGGTCAGATGAAGCAGATGCTAAACTACAGGACTGTTGTGCTATCACAGACTGCAACATGTTACAGGATTCTTCCGATGACATTGCGGATTACACCACATCAGTAAATGGCTTTATCAATAACTGCATCGAGGATGTCGTCCCCACAGTGACTGTACGTACATATCCCAACCAGAAGCCACAGGCAACATTCGCACTGAGTTAAAGGCTAGAGCTGCCGCTTTCAAGGAGCGGGACTCTAACCCGGAAGCTTATAAGAAATCCCACTATGCCCTGCGACGAACCATCAAACAGACAGATCGAATCGTACTACACCGGCTCCGACGCTCGTCGGATGTGGCAGGGCTTGCAAACTATTACAGACTACAAAGGGAAGCACAGCCGAAAGCCGCCCAGTGACACGAGCCTACCAGACGAGCTAAATAACTTCTATGCTCGCATCGAGGCAAATAACACTGAAACATGCATGAGAGCATCAGCTGTTCTGGATGACTGTGTGATCACGCTCTCCTCAGCCGATGTGAGGAAGACCTTTACACAGGTCAACATTCACAAGGCCGCAGGGCCAGACGGATTACCAGGACGTGTACTCCGAGCATGCGCTGACCAACTGGCAAGTGTCTTCACTGACATTTTCAACCTCTCCCTGATTGAGTCTGTAATACCAACATGTTTCAAGCAGACCACCATAGTCCCTGTGCCCAAGAACACAAAGGTAACCTGCCTAAATGACTACAGACCCGTAGCACTCACGTCTGTAGCCATGAAGTGCTTTGAAAGGCTGGTCATGGCTCACATCAACACCATCATCACAGAAACCCTAGACCCACTCTAATTTGCATACCGCACCAACAGATCCACATATGATGCAATCTCCATTGCACTCCACACTGCCCTTTCCCACCTGGACAAAAGGAACACCTATGTGAGAATGCTTTTCATTGACTACAGCTCAGCATTCAACACCATAGTGCCCTCAAAGCTCATCAATAAGCTAAGGACCCTGGGACTAAACACCTCCCTCTGCTACTGGAACCTGGACTTCCTGATGGGCCGCCCCGCAGGTGGTGAGGGTAGGTAACAACACATCCGCCACGCTGATCCTCAACATGGGGGGCCCCTCAGGGGTGCGTGCTCAGTCCCCTCCTGTACTCCCTGTTCACTCATGACTGCACTGCCAGGCACAACTCCAACACCATCATTAAGTTTGCTGATGACACAACAGTGGTAGGTCTGATCACCAACAACGACGAGACAGCATATAGGGAGGAGGTCAGAGACCAGGCAGTGTGGTGCCAGGACAACAACCTCTCAACGTGATCAAGACAAAGGAAATTATTGTGGACTACAGGAAAAGGAGGACCGAGCACGCCCCCATTCTCATCGACGGGGCTGTAGTGGAGCAGGTTGAGAGATTCAAGTTCATTGGTGTCCACATCACGAACAAACTAACATTGTCCAAGCACACCAAGACAGTCGTGAAGAGGGCACGACAAAACCTATTCCCCCTCAGGAGACTAAAAAGATTTGGCATGGGTCCTGAGATCCTCAAAAGGTTCTACAGCTGCACCATCGAGGACATCCTGATGGGTTGCATCACTGCCTGGTATGGCAACTGCTCGGCCTCCGACCGCAAGGCACTACAGAGGGTAGTGTGTACGTCCCAGTACATCACAGGGGCCAAGCTTCCTGCCATCCATGACCTCTATACCAGGCGGTGTCAGAGGAAGGCCCAGTACATCACCGGGGCCAAGCTTCCTGCCATCCATGACCTCTATACCAGGCGGTGTCAGAGGAAGGCCCAGTACATCACCGGGGCCAAGCTTCCTGCCATCTAGGACCTCTATACCAGGCGGTGTCAGAGGAAGGCCCAGTACATCACCGGGGCCAAGCTTCCTGCCATCCAGGACCTCTATACCAGGCGGTGTCAGAGGAAGGCCCAGTACATGACCGGGGCCAAGCTTCCTGCCATCCAGGACCTCTATACCAGGCGGTGTCAGAGGAAGGCCCAGTACGTCACCGGGGCCAAGCTTCCTGCCATCTAGGACCTCTATACCAGGCGGTGTCAGAGGAAGGCCCAGTACATCACCGGGGCCAAGCTTCCTGCCATCCAGGACCTCTATACCAGGCGGTGTCAGAGGAAGGCGGGGCGCTACTGCACATCTTGTATCAAAAGGCTGGCTGGACGGGGCCCTAGTGGGCATCCTGTATCTACAGGCTGGCTGGACGGGGCCCTAGTGGGCATCCTGTATATAAAGGTTGGCTGGACGGGGCGCTAGTGGGCATCCTGTATGTAAAGGTTGGCTGGACGGGGCGCTAGTGGGAATCCTGTATCAAAGGTTGGCTGGAAGGGGCGCTAGTGGGCATGGAGTAGAAGCGTTCCCTCAGATCTCCTCACCGTGAATTTTGAAATCTTACATTTGTACCGTTTTATTTCCAGTTTGCCTAAAACAATATATACACGTTGTTTAGTACATTCCCCAGGCACTAACTAGCAGCGAAAAATGTGAAATATGGCGACGAAAACCAACAGAACATCTAACGCAAAGATGACAAAGGCCCAAGCCCAACAAGCAGCAAAATGTGAATCTCTCAAGACAGCACAGGCTGAACTCAGAGGCCGCATGGACACAGCCGATGAGGCCCTGTCTGATCATGACACCCGGATAGGAGGCCTGGAAACCACAGAGCTTAAAAAGAAGAATAAGGTGCTCCAAGGTTTTCAATTTAGAAGGCAGAACATCAAACTCACAGGGATTTTGGAGGATGAAGATCAAGGGAACCCAACAGAGTTCGTGTCCAAGCTCATTCCCAAGCTACTGGGCGACACCCCTCATAATTGACCGTGCACACCGCTCTCTAAAGGCGAAGCCCTCCCCAGGTGCCAAGCCGTGCACCGTAATCGCAAGCATGCATCACTTTCAGGAAAAGGAATTCATTCTACAACTTGGACAACAGCAAGCTATGGAAAACCAAGACCAAAAAGGTTCTCATCTTCCCCGACTACACCATGGAGGTGATGGAGCAACGGTTCGCATCCCGAGATGTGATGTAGTCCATGAGAGAGGCGGCTACATGTCCATCACAACGGCATGACAAGAGTCTTCACCCAGCCAGAAGAGGCTGCAATCTACATATCAAAACTACAGGGAAGCAGTGGGGAAGGAGGGTTTCTCTGGGGAATTGTGTGGAATCTTTCTTTACCAAAACAGAATTACAGTTGGCGTTTTAACCCCTCCTTGCCTACAGACCAAGCGTTCATTGACTGCATGACAACCAAGTTGAATGAGTTCCTCATGACAGGGGAATCTGATTCTACACTATGGGAAACTGTTAAAGTGTTTATGAGAGGTCATCTTATTTCATATGAGTCTGCCATAACAAAAGACTGGATGATAGAAAAAAAAACCCTCCCAGCTTTGGAGGAAACATACAGAACTTCACACACTACAACAATATTTAAAAAATTTAAAAATTAATACAATTCTATTCTTGGTTTCTCAGGTCCTCCTATTAAAGCTGTGACAAAAACTATTTGAAGTAAATACATAAAAATAAATAAGTAAGTAATTAAAAATAGAAAAATCGGAAAGTTTGCTGGCTAGACAACTAAAGGGTTCCCATAAAACCTGGTTGAGGGTTTTGCCACCAGACCCTGAAGAGATCAACTGATTCAAAAAATTATTTTTTTTACTCAGAGGTATATTCTTCCAAATCTGATGCTTCTAGTTCTGATGTTTCAGCCTTCTTTGATTCCATCAACCTGCCAAAACTTGATGACCAACAAATTATAGATAAAATAAAATATCACATTTACATAAGTATTCAGACCCTTTTACTCTGTATTTGTAGAAGAATGCAACTGTTTTTCTGTGGGATTTGTAATGTTTTACTTGTGCTTACCATGACTGTGTTTTTGTATTTTAATATATATACAGTATCAGTCAAAGGTTTTAGAACACCTACTCATTCAAGGGTTTTTCTTTATTTTTTTACTATTTTATACATTGTAGAATAATAGTGAAGACATCAAAACTATGAAATAACACATATGGAATCATGTAGTAACCAAAAAAGTGTCAAACAAATCAAAATATATTTTATATTTGAAATTCTTTAAAGTAGCCACCCTTTGCCTTCATGACAGATTTTGTACACTCTTGGCATTCTCTCAACCAGCTTCATGAGGTAGTCACCTGGAATGCATTTCAATTAACAGATGTGCCTTGTTAAAAGTGAATTTGTGGAATTTATTTCCTTCTTAATGTGTTTGAGCCAATCAGTTGTGTTGTGACAAGGTAGGGGTGGTATACAGAAGACAACCCTATTTGGTAAAATACCCAAGTCCATATTATGACAAGAACAGCTCAAATAAGCAAAGAGAAACAACAGTCCATCATTACTTTAAGACATGAATGTCCATCAATACGGAACATTTCAAGAACTTTGAAAGTTTCTTCAAGTGCAGTCATAAAAACCATCAAGCGCTATGATGAAAAAGGCTCTCATGAGGACCGCCACAGGAAAGGAAGACCCAGAGTTACCGCTGCTGCAGAGGATAAGTTCATTAGAGTTACCAGCCTCAGATTGCAGCCCAAATAAATGCTTCACAGAATTCAAGTAACTGACAACATCTCAACATCAACTGTTCAGAGGAGACTGTGTGAATCAGGCCTTCATGGTCGAATTGCTGCAAAGAAACCACTGCTAAAGGACACCAATAAGAAGAGACTTGATTGTGCCAAGAAACACAAGCAATGGACATTAGACTGGTGGAAATGTGTCCTTTGGTCTGGATGTGAAGGTGTGATGGTGTGGGGGTGCTTTGCTGGTGACATTGGCAGTGATTTATTTACAATTCAAGTCCCACTTAACCAGCATGGCTACCACAGCATTCTGCAGCGATAAGCCATCCCATCTGGTTTGGGCTTAGTGGGACTATCACCTCCAGGCTGTGTAAGGGCTATTTGACCAAGAAGGAGAGTGATGGAGTGCTGCATCAGATGACCTGGCCTTCACAATCCCCCAACCTCAACCAAATTGAGATGGTTTGGGATGAGTTGGACCGCAGAGTGAAGGAAAAACAGCCAACAAGTGCTCAGCATATGTGGGAACTCCTTCAACACTGTTGGAAAAGCATTCCTCGTGAAGCTGGTTGAGAGAATGCCAAGAGTGTGCAAAGTTGTCATCAAGGCAAAGGGTGGCTACTTTGATGAATCTAAAATCTAAAATATATATTTAATTTGTTTAACACTTTTTTGGTTACTACATGATTCCATAATGTGTTATTTCATAGTTTTGATGTCTTCACTATTATTCTACATTGTAGAAAATAAAGAAAAACCCTGGAATGAGTAGATGTGTATATATATATATATATATATATATATATTTTGTTGTTTTTGTGTGTAATTTTTTTATTATAAGTTTACAAATCTGAACATATCTTTATTATTCAAATATTCTACAAGAGATGGAGGGTCTAAAGGTCAGGGGTCATAGTCCTAGAACATCATGCACCCAGCTACCTAAGGTGTGTGTGTGACCATTCTCCATCCTCCGAGTGTCTGCAGTACCTTTTCATACAAACATCTCCTTCTTCCCATGTGTCGGAGGCCTGCGAGGGTGTGTGGAGCTGGGCATGGAAGAGTGTGTGGCGCTGGGCTTGGAAGAGTGTGTGGAGCTGG
>NC_059452.1:109450862-109455862 GCF_905237065.1 Salmo salar
TTACTGGAATAAACCATTATTACTGTTATCATTACTGGAATAAACCATTATTACTGTTATCATTACTGGAATAAACCATTATTACTGTTATACATGCCTACTGCTCTACACAGGAACATCTCTCTATTTGTCTTCCTCTGATCCATACTGCGTAGCTACTGTACACCACAGGGACATGGAATCACAGCATTACCATGTGATCTCTGTGTCGTGACTGACTGACAGCTGTGCTCCAGGACTTTGTGTTCTACAATTTGTTCTAATGTTGTAACGGTTGTCGTAGAGAGGGGACCAAAAGCACAGCGTGTTGATTGCTCATGATGAATATTTATTTTAACTCAAAAACACTAATGACAAAATAACAAAGAGAAAACTAAAGCGCACAGTTCTGTCAGGTACATAAAACTAAAACAGAAGACAACCACCCACAAACACAGGTGGGGAAGAACCCCTACTTAAGTATGATCTCCAATTAGAGACAACGAGGACCAGCTGCCTCTAATTGGAGATCATCCCAAAAAACAACAACATAGAAATAGAAAACTAGAACCTAAACATAGAAATACGAAACATAGAAAAACACAAAACACCCCCCTGTCACGCCCTGACCTACTCTACCATAGAAAATAACATCTTACTATGGTCAGGACGTGACAAATGTAGAATGTTTTGTCTGTTGTAGTCTCGTGTTGCCATACCTCCAAAATCACATCGTTATCACGCCTCGCTTGGAGATCTGGAGAATTTTGTATTAGCAGAAACGGTTTGAATGGTCTGCAGTATTTCGATTGGATGTTACATTTCAAGAACCCTCCCCCACGCGCCCGTAGAAGGGCTGCTGTTTGTTATGTGCCACACTGTTTTCCGTCCAGGAAGTTGTTGTTGCCTATGCTAGTTTCAAGTGTGGCCGACAGTCTGCGATTTATATTTATTGAAATTAAAAGTTTATTACGTTGGTAAATTAAAACGTCACAAAAAGTTCTAAACCAATCAAGTGACAGATTTTTTTCTTCCCATGTCTCCATTTCTCCCATGTCTCCATTTCTCCCATGTCTCCATTTCTTCCCATGTCTCCATTTCTCCCATGTCTCCATTTCTTCCCATGTCTCCATTTCTCCCATGTCTCCATTTCTCCCATGTCTCCATTTCTCCCATGTCTCCATTTCTCCCATGTCTCCATTTCTCCCATGTCTCCATTTCTTCCCATGTCTCCATTTCTCCCATGTCTCCATTTCTCCCATGTCTCCATTTCTTCCCATGTCTCCATTTCTCCCATGTCTCCATTCGTCCATATGGCTGCGCTTTGCTACCACCAAACATACCATGAGGATTGACCATTATTTTGTTTTTGTAAGGACACAAAAAAATGGAGGCAGTGTGAGAACCTATTCAAAGTAAGTAAATACCATGTTTAAAATATTAAAATATTTTATTTAAACTATGTATTATTAGCTAGTTAGAAAGCTGGCTACAGTAGGCCACTTTGCAGGCTAACTGAGCTGCAAGCTAACTTCACACACTGTATAGCTAAGTGATTTTAATGTAATCAGTTAGCTAACTTCCTATTAGCAAGCTATCTTGATGTAATCATTTCAAATTAAAAAACAGTCTCCAAATGCATGTGTAGGTAACAGCCGTGGATGAGGGTGACATTGCAACTCCAGCTGTCAGTAAAGGGAGAGGACAGGTCATATTGAGGGAGGACATTATGAAACTATTATCCAGTTCCGATCCCTAGAGGGGAAATCTTTGAGTACAGAGAGATAATAGCAACATAATATTCAGTCTAATTTCAGTAGAACGCAGCCTGTTTCTATGTGATGTTTTCTGTCCTCAGATACAGACAGCTGTGAAACCCCTGTCTGCAGATGAAGAGGTCCTAATGAATGTCCCAGGAGACTAAGGGTACCTTCCTACAGTGCCTTCAGGAAGTATTCACACCACCTGACTTTTTACACGTTTTGTTGTGTTACAGGCTGCATTTAAAATGGATTACATTGAGATGTTGTGTCACTGGTCTACTACACGCAATACCCCATAATGACAAAGTGGAATTATGTTTCTAGAAATGTTTACAAATTAATAAAAATGAAAGCTTTGTTATAACAAGTCTAAATAAGTTCCGGAGTATTCAACTCCTTTGTTATAACAAGTTTAAATAAGTTCCGGAGTATTCAACTCCTTTGTTATAACAAGTTTAAATAAGTTCCGGAGTATTCAACTCCTTTGTTATAACAAGCTTAAATAAGTTCCGGAGTATTCAACTCCTTTGTTATAACAAGTTTAAATAAGTTCCGGAGTATTCAACTCCTTTGTTATAACAAGTCTAAATAAGTTCCGGAGTATTCAACTCCTTTGTTATAACAAGTTTAAATAAGTTCCGGAGTATTCAACTCCTTTGTTATAACAAGTTTAAATAAGTTCCGGAGTATTCAACTCCTTTGTTATAACAAGTTTAAATAAGTTCCGGAGTATTCAACTCCTTTGTTATAACAAGTCTAAATAAGTTCCGGAGTATTCAACTCCTTTGTTATAACAAGTTTAAATAAGTTCCGGAGTATTCAACTCCTTTGTTATAACAAGTCTAAATAAGTTCCGGAGTATTCAACTCCTTTGTTATAACAAGTTTAAATAAGTTCCGGAGTATTCAACTCCTTTGTTATAACAAGTTTAAATAAGTTCCGGAGTATTCAACTCCTTTGTTATAACAAGTTTAAATAAGTTCCGGAGTATTCAACTCCTTTGTTATAACAAGTCTAAATAAGTTCCGGAGTATTCAACTCCTTTGTTATAACAAGTTTAAATAAGTTCCGGAGTATTCAGCTCCTTTGTTATAACAAGTCTAAATAAGTTCCGGAGTATTCAACTCCTTTGTTATAACAAGTTTAAATAAGTTCCGGAGTATTCAACTCCTTTGTTATAACAAGTTTAAATAAGTTCCGGAGTATTCAACTCCTTTGTTATAACAAGTCTAAATAAGTTCCGGAGTATTCAACTCCTTTGTTATAACAAGTTTAAATAAGTTCCGGAGTATTCAACTCCTTTGTTATAACAAGTTTAAATAAGTTCCGGAGTATTCAACTCCTTTGTTATAAACAAGTTTAAATAAGTTCCGGAGTATTCAACTCCTTTGTTATAACAAGTCTAAATAACGGTTCTGAACTAGAATATGTGGACAACTACAAATACCTAGGTGTCTGGTTAGACTGTAAACTCTCCTTCCAGACTCACATTAGGCATCTCCAATCCAAAATTAAATCTAGAATCTGCTTCCTATTTCGCAACAAAGCATCCTTCACTCATGCTGCCAAACATACCCTCGTAAAACTGACCATCCTACCGATCCTCGACTTCAGCGACGTCATCTACAAAATAGCTTCCAATACTCTACTCAGCGAACTGGATGCAGTCTATCACAGTGCCATCCGTTTTGTCACCAAAGCCCCATATACTACCCACCACTGTGACCTGTATGCTCTCGTTGGCTGGACCTCGCTACATATTCCTCGCCAAACCCACTGGCTCCAGGTCATCTATAAGTCTTTGCTAGGTAAAGCCCTGCCTTATCTCAGCTCACTGGTCACGATAACAACACCCACCCGTAGCACGCGCTCCAGCAGGTATATTTCACGGATCATCCCCAAAGCCAACACCTCATTTGGCCGCCTTTCCTTCCAGTTCTCTGCTGCCAGTGACTGGAACGAATTGCAAAAATTGCTGAAGCTGGAGTCTTATATTTCCCTCACTAACTTTAAACATCAGCTATCTGAGCAGCTAAGCGATCGCTGCAGCTGTACATAGCCCATCTGTAAATAGCCCACCCAGTCTACCTACCTCATCCCCATATTGTTTTTATTTAGTTTTCTGCTCTTTTGCACATCATCATCTGCTCATTTATTACTCCAGTGTTAATCTGCTAAATTGTAATTATTCGCTCCTATGGCCTATTTATTGCCTTAACTCCTCACGCCATTTGCACACACTGTATATAAACGTTCTTTTTTTTCTACTGTGTCATTGACTTGTTTATTGTGTCATTGACTTGTTTATTGTGTTATTGGCTTGTTTATTGTTTACTCCATGTGTAACTCTGTGTTGTTGTCTGTGTCACACTGCTTTGCTTTATCTTGGCCAGGTCTCAGTTGTAAATGAGAACTTGTTCTGAACTAGCCTACCTGGTTAAATAAAGGACTTGTTCTCAACTGGCCTACCTGGTTAAATAAAGGTGAAATAAATAAAATAAATCCCCATAGTGTTCAACCACCACACTCATCAACGAGCTGTTTTCATCCACAGGACTGCCGCTGACCGGATGTTTGTTTGTTTGTCGTGCCATTCTCTGTAAACCCTAGACACTGTCGTGCGTGGAAATCCCAGAAGGCCGTTTCTGAGATACTGGAACCGGCGCGCCTGGCAACGACGCTCAAAGTCTCTTAGGTCAGTCGTTTTGTCCATTTTAACGTTCAACTGAACAGTAACTGAATGTCTTGAAGCCTGTCTGCCTGCTTTATATAACAAGCCACGACCACGTGACTAACTGTCTGTAGGAGCGAACCATTTTCCTGTATAGGGTGGTGTACCTAATAAACTGTCCACAGAGTGTCTTTTTCTCAATTTAAAAATGATACCAGAACACAACATATGAGGTAAACCCTATACCAGATTTGTGTATATACGTTTTAAGTGCTGACATACTATAGCAGATTGGGCCTTTACTGCTGGATGGTAAAACTCAATGGAGAATCTCTCTCTCTCTGACACACACACACACACACACACAAGACAGACAAGACACACACACACACACACACACACACAAGACAGACAAGACACACACACACACACACACACACACACACACACACACACACACACACACACACAAGACAGACAAGACAGACCAGACAGACAGACAGACAGACAGACAGACAGACAGACAGACAGACAGACAGACAGACAGACAGACAGACAGACAGACAGACAGACAGACAGACAGGAGA
>NC_059452.1:109460862-109537859 GCF_905237065.1 Salmo salar
CCAGGAAACAGTGAGGTTGGTTTTAGGGTCGGGGTTCAGGAAACAGTGAGGTTGGTTTTAGGGTTGGGGTTCAGGAAACAGTGAGGTTGGTTTTAGGGTTGGGGTTCAGGAAACAGTGAGGTTGGTTTTAGGGTTGGGGTTCAGGAAACAGTGAGGTTGGTTTTAGGGTTGGGGTTCAGGAAACAGTGAGGTTGGTTTTAGGGTTGGGGTTCAGGAAACAGTGAGGTTGGTTTTAGGGTTGGGGTTCAGGAAACAATGAGGTTGGTTTTAGGGTCGGGGTTCAGCAAACAGTGAGGTTGGTTTTAGGGTCGGGGTCATTAGGGTCTGGATGCTTCCTGTCTGACTCACTAATGTAGAGGTGTCTCTGTGTCTGCCAGCAGTCCTGAAGGTCGTGGACGAACGGGTGACGCACCTGACGCTGAGGACAAAGGTCACAGGTCAGCCAAAGAGTAATCTCGGTGAAGTAAAATTCTCGCGAAAGTTTGTAATTTCCTGGGGGGGGGGGATGCTGCTAACAAATGTGATTACCGTTGTGCGAAGGAAGGAAGGAAAGTCTCCCTCGCAAAAGATAAGTCTTGGTCAAACGTGATCCTTCCTCTACTTTCACCCGTGTTTATCATGGCCAAAAAGCAAGACAAATATATCATGAATTTTTAAGATGTAGCCAATTTTGACTTTGTGGCTGTGGAATCTAGTTAAAGCCCCTCCTTTCACCAATCCTGACTCATCCAAATAATCAATGACTAAAACCCGAAACCAGCTGCCAACGCTCGTAATCACGTACTTCCACTTGAGCCTTGACAGGTCGAGGTACTTCATACATGTAGGTGGGGGGTAAAGTGACTATGTACAGATAATAAACAGCGAGTGGCAGCAATGGAAAAACAAAAGGGGGGGGACTGTCTAAACGCCTATAACAGTGTGTATAGATAGTTACGACCCTGTCTAAACCACTATAACAGTGTGTATAGCTAGTCACGACCCACGACCCTGTCTAAACCACTATAACAGTGTGTATAGCTAGTTACGACCCTGTCTAAACCACTATAACAATGTGTATAGATAGTTACGACCCACGGCCCTGTCTAAACCACTATAACAGTGTGTATAGCTAGTCACGACCCACGACCCTGTCTAAACCACTATAACAATGTGTATAGATAGTTACGACCCACGGCCCTGTCTAAACCACTATAACAGTGTGTATAGCTAGTCACGACCCACGACCCTGTCTAAACCACTATAACAGTGTGTATAGCTAGTTACGACCCTGTCTAAACCACTATAACAGTGTGTATAGCTAGTCACGACCCACGACCCTGTCTAAACCACTATAACAGTGTGTATAGCTAGTCACGACCCACGACCCTGTGTTAACCACTATAACAGTGTGTATAGCTAGTCATGACCCTGTCTAAACCACTATAACAGTGTGTATAGCTAGTCACGACCCACGACCCTGTCTAAACCACTATAACAGTGTGTATAGCTAGTTACGACCCTGTCTAAACCACTATAACAGTGTGTATAGCTAGTCACGGCCCACGACCCTGTCTAAACCACTATAACAGTGTGTATAGATAGTCACGACCCACGACCCTGTCTAAACCACTATAACAGTGTGTATAGCTAGTCACGACCCACGACCCTGTCTAAACCACTATAACAGTGTGTATAACTAGTTACGACCCACGGCCCTGTCTAAACCACTATAACAGTGTGTATAGCTAGTCACGACCCACGGCCCTGTCTAAACCACTATAACAGTGTGTATAGCTAGTCACGACCCTGTCTAAACCACTATAACAGTGTGTATAGCTAGTCACGACCCTGTCTAAACCACAATAACAGTGTGTATAGCTAGTTACGACCCTGTCTAAACCACTATAACAGTATGTATAGCTAGTCACGACCCACGACCCTGTCTAAACCACTATAACAGTGTGTATAGCTAGTCACGACCCTGTCTAAACAACTATAACAGTGTGTATAGCTAGTCACGGCCCACGACCCTGTCTAAACCACTATAACAGTGTGTATAGCTAGTTACGACCCACGGCCCTGTCTAAACCACTATAACAGTGTGTATAGCTAGTCACGACCCTGTCTAAACCACTATAACAGTGTGTATAGCTAGTCACGACCCACGACCCTGTCTAAACCACTATAACAGTGTGTATAGCTAGTCACGACCCACGGCCCTGTCTAAACCACTATAACAGTGTGTATAGCTAGTCACGACCCTGTCTAAACCACTATAACAGAGTGTATAGCTAGTTACGACCTACGGCCCTGTCTAAACCACTATAACAGTGTCTATAGCTAGTCACGACCCACGGCCCTGTCTAAACCACTATAACAGTGTGTATAGCTAGTCACGACCCACGACCCTGTCTAAACCACTATAACAGTGTGTATAGCTAGTTACGACCCTGTCTAAACCACTATAACAGTGTGTATAGCTAGTCACGACCCACAACCCTGTCTAAACCACTATAACAGTGTGTATAGCTAGTCACGACCCACGACCCTGTCTTAACCACTATAACAGTGTGTATAGCTAGTCATGACCCTGTCTAAACCACTATAACAGTGTGTATAGCTAGTCACGACCCACGACCCTGTCTAAACCACTATAACAGTGTGTATAGCTAGTCATGACCCTGTCTAAACCACTATAACAGTGATTATAGCTAGTTACGACCCATGACCCTGTCTAAACCACTATAACAGTGTGTATAGCTAGTTACGACCCTGTCTAAACCACTATAACAGTGTGTATAGCTAGTCACGACCCACGACCCTGTCTAAACCACTATAACAGTGTGTATAGCTAGTCACGACCCACGACCCTGTCTAAACCACTATAACAGTGTGTATAGCTAGTTACGACCCACGACCCTGTCTAAACCACTATAACAGTGTGTATAGCTAGTTACGACCCTGTCTAAACCACTATAACAGTGTGTATAGCTAGTCACGACCCACGACCCTGTCTAAACCACTATAACAGTGATTATAGCTAGTTACGACCCACGACCCTGTCTAAACCACTATAACAGTGTGTATAGCTAGTTACGACCCTGTCTAAACCACTATAACAGTGTGTATAGCTAGTCAGGACCCACAGCCCTGTCTAAACCACTATAACAGTGTGTATAGCTAGTCACGACCCACGACCCTGTCTAAACCACTATAACAGTGTGTATAGCTAGTTACGACCCACGACCCTGTCTAAACCACTATAACAGTGTGTATAGCTAGTCACGACCCACGACCCTGTCTAAACCACTATAACAGTGTGTATAGCTAGTCACGACCCACGACCCTGCCTAAACCACTATAACAGTGTGTATAGCTAGTCACGACCCACGACCCTGTCTAAACCACTATATCAGTGTGTATAGCTAGTCACGACCCACGACCCTGTCTAAACGCCTATAACAGTGTGTATAGATAGTTACGACCCTGTCTAAACCACTATAACAATGTGTATAGATAGTCACGACCCACGGCCCTGTCTAAACCACTATAACAGTGTGTATAGCTAGTCACGACCCACGACCCTGTCTAAACCACTATAACAATGTGTATAGATAGTTACGACCCACGGCCCTGTTTAAACCACTATAACAGTGTGTATAGCTAGTCACGACCCACGACCCTGTCTAAACCACTATAACAATGTGTATAGATAGTTACGACCCACGGCCCTGTCTAAACCACTATAACAGTGTGTATAGCTAGTCACGACCCACGACCCTGTCTAAACCACTATAACAGTGTGTATAGCTAGTTACGACCCTGTCTAAACCACTATAACAGTGTGTATAGCTAGTCACGACCCACGACCCTGTCTAAACCACTATAACAGTGTGTATAGCTAGTCACGACCCACGACCCTGTGTTAACCACTATAACAGTGTGTATAGCTAGTCATGACCCTGTCTAAACCACTATAACAGTGTGTATAGCTAGTCACGACCCACGACCCTGTCTAAACCACTATAACAGTGTGTATAGCTAGTTACGACCCTGTCTAAACCACTATAACAGTGTGTATAGCTAGTCACGACCCACGACCCTGTCTAAACCACTATAACAGTGTGTATAGCTAGTCACGACCCTGTCTAAACCACTATAACAGTGTGTATAGCTAGTCACGACCCACGGCCCTGTCTAAACCACTATAACAGTGTGTATAGCTAGTCACGGCCCACGACCCTGTCTAAACCACTATAACAGTGTGTATAGCTAGTCACGGCCCACGACCCTGTCTAAACCACTATAACAGTGTGTATAGCTAGTCACGGCCCACGACCCTGTCTAAACCACTATAACAGTGTGTATAGATAGTCACGACCCACGACCCTGTCTAAACCACTATAACAGTGTGTATAGCTAGTCACGACCCACGACCCTGTCTAAACCACTATAACAGTGTGTATAGCTAGTCACGACCCTGTCTAAACCACTATAACAGTGTGTATAGCTAGTTACGACCCACGGCCCTGTCTAAACCACTATAACAGTGTGTATAGCTAGTCACGACCCACGGCCCTGTCTAAACCACTATAACAGTGTGTATAGCTAGTCACGACCCTGTCTAAACCACTATAACAGTGTGTATAGCTAGTCACGACCCTGTCAAAACCACAATAACAGTGTGTATAGCTAGTTACGACCCTGTCTAAACCACTATAACAGTATGTATAGCTAGTCACGACCCACGACCCTGTCTAAACCACTATAACAGTGTGTATAGCTAGTCACGACCCTGTCTAAACAACTATAACAGTGTGTATAGCTAGTCACGACCCACGGCCCTGTCTAAACCACTATAACAGTGTGTATAGCTAGTCACGGCCCACGACCCTGTCTAAACCACTATAACAGTGTGTATAGCTAGTCACGACCCACGACCCTGTCTAAACCACTATAACAGTGTGTATAGCTAGTCACGACCCACGGCCCTGTCTAAACCACTATAACAGTGTGTATAGCTAGTCACGACCCACGGCCCTGTCTAAACCACTATAACAGTGTGTATAGCTAGTCACGACCCTGTCTAAACCACTATAACAGTGTGTATAGCTAGTCACGACCCACGACCCTGTCTAAACCACTATAACAGTGTGTATAGCTAGTCACGACCCACGGCCCTGTCTAAACCACTATAACAGTGTGTATAGCTAGTCACGACCCTGT
Source organism: Salmo salar (assembly GCF_905237065.1). Classification (NCBI taxonomy): domain Eukaryota; kingdom Metazoa; phylum Chordata; class Actinopteri; order Salmoniformes; family Salmonidae; genus Salmo; species Salmo salar. The sequence goes on from NC_059452.1 coordinate 109,466,071, forward strand.
CTAAACCACTATAACAGAGTGTATAGCTAGTTACGACCTACGGCCCTGTCTAAACCACTATAACAGTGTCTATAGCTAGTCACGACCCACGGCCCTGTCTAAACCACTATAACAGTGTGTATAGCTAGTTACGACCCTGTCTAAACCACTATAACAGTGTGTATAGCTAGTTACGGCCCACGACCCTGTCTAAACCACTATAACAGTGTGTATAGCTAGTCACGACCCACGACCCTGTCTAAACCACTATAACAGTGTGTATAGCTAGTCACGACCCACGACCCTGTCTAAACCACTATAACAGTGTGTATAGCTAGTTACGACCCTGTCTAAACCACTATAACAGTGTGTATAGCTAGTCACGACCCACAACCCTGTCTAAACCACTATAACAGTGTGTATAGCTAGTCACGACCCACGACCCTGTCTTAACCACTATAACAGTGTGTATAGCTAGTCATGACCCTGTCTAAACCACTATAACAGTGTGTATAGCTAGTCACGACCCACGACCCTGTCTAAACCACTATAACAGTGTGTATAGCTAGTTACGACCCTGTCTAAACCACTATAACAGTGTGTATAGCTAGTCACGACCCACGACCCTGTCTAAACCACTATAACAGTGTGTATAGCTAGTCACGACCCACAACCCTGTCTAAACCACTATAACAGTGATTATAGCTAGTTACGACCCATGACCCTGTCTAAACCACTATAACAGTGTGTATAGCTAGTTACGACCCTGTCTAAACCACTATAACAGTGTGTATAGCTAGTCACGACCCACGGCCCTGTCTAAACCACTATAACAGTGTGTATAGCTAGTCACGGCCCACGGCCCTGTCTAAACCACTATAACAGTGTGTATAGCTAGTCACGACCCACGACCCTGTCTAAACCACTATAACAGTGTGTATAGCTAGTTACGACCCACGACCCTGTCTAAACCACTATAACAGTGTGTATAGCTAGTTACGACCCTGTCTAAACCACTATAACAGTGTGTATAGCTAGTCACGACCCTGTCTAAACCACTATAACAGTGTGTATAGCTAGTCACGACCCTGTCTAAACCACTATAACAGTGTGTATAGCTAGTTACGGCCCACGACCCTGTCTAAACCACTATAACAGTGTGTATAGCTAGTTACGACCCTGTCTAAACCACTATAACAGTGTGTATAGCTAGTCACGACCCACGACCCTGTCTGTCTAAACCACTATAACAGTGTGTATAGCTAGTCACGACCCACGACCCTGTCTAAACCACTATAACAGTGATTATAGCTAGTTACGACCCACGACCCTGTCTAAACCACTATAACAGTGTGTATAGCTAGTTACGACCCTGTCTAAACCACTATAACAGTGTGTATAGCTAGTCACGACCCACGGCCCTGTCTAAACCACTATAACAGTGTGTATAGCTAGTCACGACCCACGACCCTGTCTAAACCACTATAACAGTGTGTATAGCTAGTTACGACCCACGACCCTGTCTAAACCACTATAACAGTGTGTATAGCTAGTCACGACCCACGACCCTGTCTAAACCACTATAACAGTGTGTATAGCTAGTCACGACCCTGTCTAAACCACTATAACAGTGTGTATAGCTAGTTACGACCCACGGCCCTGTCTAAACCACTATAACAGTGTGTATAGCTAGTCACGACCCTGTCTAAACCACTATAACAGTGTGTATAGCTAGTCACGACCCACGGCCCTGTCTAAACCACTATAACAGTGTGTATAGCTAGTCACGACCCACGGCCCTGTCTAAACCACTATAACAGTGTGTATAGCTAGTCACGACCCACGGCCCTGTCTAAACCAACGTTAACAGTGTGTATAGCTAGTTACGACCCACGACCCTGTCTAAACCACTATAAGAGTGTGTATAGCTAGTCACGACCCACGACCCTGTCTAAACCACTATAACAGTGTGTATAGCTAGTCACGACCCACGACCCTGTCTAAACCACTATAACAGTGTGTATAGCTAGTCACGACCCACGACCCTGTCTAAACCACTATATCAGTGTGTATAGCTAGTCACGACCCACGACCCTGTCTAAACGCCTATAACAGTGTGTATAGATAGTTACGACCCTGTCTAAACCACTATAACAATGTGTATAGATAGTCACGACCCACGGCCCTGTCTAAACCACTATAACAGTGTGTATAGCGAGTCACGACCCACGACCCTGTCTAAACCACTATAACAATGTGTATAGATAGTTACGACCCACGGCCCTGTCTAAACCACTATAACAGTGTGTATAGCTAGTCACGACCCACGACCCTGTCTAAACCACTATAACAATGTGTATAGATAGTTACGACCCACGGCCCTGTCTAAACCACTATAACAGTGTGTATAGGCAGTCACGACCCACGACCCTGTCTAAACCACTATAACAGTGTGTATAGCTAGTTACGACCCTGTCTAAACCACTATAACAGTGTGTATAGCTAGTCACGACCCACGACCCTGTCTAAACCACTATAACAGTGTGTATAGCTAGTCACGACCCACGACCCTGTGTTAACCACTATAACAGTGTGTATAGCTAGTCATGACCCTGTCTAAACCACTATAACAGTGTGTATAGCTAGTCACGACCCACGACCCTGTCTAAACCACTATAACAGTGTGTATAGCTAGTTACGACCCTGTCTAAACCACTATAACAGTGTGTATAGCTAGTCACGACCCACGACCCTGTCTAAACCACTATAACAGTGTGTATAGCTAGTCACGACCCTGTCTAAACCACTATAACAGTGTGTATAGCTAGTTACGGCCCACGACCCTGTCTAAACCACTATAACAGTGTGTATAGCTAGTCACGGCCCACGACCCTGTCTAAACCACTATAACAGTGTGTATAGCTAGTCACGGCCCACGACCCTGTCTAAACCACTATAACAGTGTGTATAGATAGTCACGACCCACGACCCTGTCTAAACCACTATAACAGTGTGTATAGCTTGTCACGACCCACGACCCTGTCTAAACCACTATAACAGTGTGTATAGCTAGTTACGACCCACGGCCCTGTCTAAACCACTATAACAGTGTGTATAGCTAGTCAGAACCCACGGCCCTGTCTAAACCACTATAACAGTGTGTATAGCTAGTCACGACCCTGTCTAAACCACTATAACAGTGTGTATAGCTAGTCACGACCCTGTCTAAACCACAATAACAGTGTGTATAGCTAGTTACGACCCTGTCTAAACCACTATAACAGTATGTATAGCTAGTCACGACCCTGTCTAAACCACTATAACAGTGTGTATAGCTAGTCACGACCCTGTCTAAACAACTATAACAGTGTGTATAGCTAGTCACGACCCACGACCCTGTCTAAACCACAATAACAGTGTGTATAGCTAGTCACGACCCTGTCTAAACAACTATAACAGTGTGTATAGCTAGTCACGGCCCACGACCCTGTCTAAACCACTATAACAGTGTGTATAGCTAGTCACGACCCTGTCTAAACCACTATAACAGTGTGTATAGCTAGTCACGACCCACGACCCTGTCTAAACCACTATAACAGTGTGTATAGCTAGTCACGACCCACGGCCCTGTCTAAACCACTATAACAGTGTGTATAGCTAGTCACGACCCACGGCCCTGTCTAAACCACTATAACAGTGTGTATAGCTAGTCACGACCCTGTCTAAACCACTATCACAGTTTGTATAGCTAGTCACGACCCACGACCCTGTCTAAACCACTATAACAGTGTGTATAGCTAGTCACGACCCACGGCCCTGTCTAAACCACTATAACAGTGTGTATAGCTAGTCACGACCCTGTCTAAACCACTATAACAGAGTGTATAGCTAGTTACGACCTACGGCCCTGTCTAAACCACTATAACAGTGTCTATAGCTAGTCACGACCCACGGCCCTGTCTAAACCACTATAACAGTGTGTATAGCTAGTCACGACCCACGACCCTGTCTAAACCACTATAACAGTGTGTATAGCTAGTTACGACCCTGTCTAAACCACTATAACAGTGTGTATAGCTAGTCACGACCCACAACCCTGTCTAAACCACTATAACAGTGTGTATAGCTAGTCACGACCCACGACCCTGTCTTAACCACTATAACAGTGTGTATAGCTAGTCATGACCCTGTCTAAACCACTATAACAGTGTGTATAGCTAGTCACGACCCACGACCCTGTCTAAACCACTATAACAGTGTGTATAGCTAGTTACGACCCTGTCTAAACCACTATAACAGTGTGTATAGCTAGTCACGACCCACGACCCTGTCTAAACCACTATAACAGTGTGTATAGCTAGTCACGACCCACAACCCTGTCTAAACCACTATAACAGTGATTATAGCTAGTTACGACCCATGACCCTGTCTAAACCACTATAACAGTGTGTATAGCTAGTTACGACCCTGTCTAAACCACTATAACAGTGTGTATAGCTAGTCACGACCCACGGCCCTGTCTAAACCACTATAACAGTGTGTATAGCTAGTCACGGCCCACGGCCCTGTCTAAACCACTATAACAGTGTGTATAGCTAGTCACGACCCACGACCCTGTCTAAACCACTATAACAGTGTGTATAGCTAGTTACGACCCACGACCCTGTCTAAACCACTATAACAGTGTGTATAGCTAGGTACGACCCTGTCTAAACCACTATAACAGTGTGTATAGCTAGTCACGACCCTGTCTAAAGCACTATAACAGTGTGTATAGCTAGTTACGGCCCACGACCCTGTCTAAACCACTATAACAGTGTGTATAGCTAGTCACGACCCACGACCCTGTCTAAACCACTATAACAGTGATTATAGCTAGTTACGACCCACGACCCTGTCTAAACCACTATAACAGTGTGTATAGCTAGTTACGACCCTGTCTAAACCACTATAACAGTGTGTATAGCTAGTCACGACCCACGGCCCTGTCTAAACCACTATAACAGTGTGTATAGCTAGTCACGACCCACGACCCTGTCTAAACCACTATAACAGTGTGTATAGCTAGTTACGACCCACGACCCTGTCTAAACCACTATAACAGTGTGTATAGCTAGTCACGACCCACGACCCTGTCTAAACCACTATAACAGTGTGTATAGCTAGTCACGACCCTGTCTAAACCACTATAACAGTGTGTATAGCTAGTCAAGACCCACGGCCCTGTCTAAACCACTATAACAGTGTGTATAGCTAGTCACGACCCACGGCCCTGTCTAAACCACTATAACAGTGTGTATAGCTAGTCACGACCCTGTCTAAACCACTATAACAGTGTGTATAGCTAGTCAAGACCCACGGCCCTGTCTAAACCACTATAACAGTGTGTATAGCTAGTCACGACCCACGGCCCTGTCTAAACCACTATAACAGTGTGTATAGCTAGTCACGACCCACGGCCCTGTCTAAACCAACGTTAACAGTGTGTATAGCTAGTTACGACCCACGACCCTGTCTAAACCACTATAACAGTGTGTATAGCTAGTCACGACCCACGACCCTGTCTAAACCACTATAACAGTGTGTATAGCTAGTCACGACCCACGACCCTGTCTAAACCACTATAACAGTGTGTATAGCTAGTCACGACCCACGGCCCTGTCTAAACCACTATAACAGTGTGTATAGCTAGTCACGACCCACGACCCTGTCTAAACCACTATAACAGTGTGTATAACTAGTTACGACCCACGACCCTGTCTAAACCACTATAACAGTGTGTATAGCTAGTCACGACCCTGTCTAAACCACTATAACAGTGTGTATAGCTAGTTACGACCCACGACCCTGTCTAAACCACTATAACAGTGTGTATAGCTAGTTACGGCTAGTGCAACAAGTACAGACAGCATTCTACAACACATATACAGCATCCCTCCCTCCGTCTGACCCACCTATAGAGCACGTCCTCTCTCTCTCTCCATTTAATTCAATTCGAGGGGCTTTATTGGCATGGGAAACATATGTTTACATTGCCAAAGCAAGTGAGGTAGATAATAAACAAAAGTGAAATAAACAATAAACATTAGCAGTAAACATTACACACAGTTTCAAAAGAATAAAGGCATTTCAAATGTCATATTATGTTTATGTAGTGTTGTAACGCTGTACAAATAGTGAATGTACAAAAGGGAAAATAAACAAGCATAAATATGGGTTGTATTTACAATGGTGTTTGTTCTTCACTGGTTGACCTTTTCTTGTGGCAACAGGTCACACATCTTGCTGCTGTGATGGAACACTGTGGTATTTCACCCAGTAGATATGGGAGTTTATCAAAATCGAGTTTGTTTTCTAATTCTTTGTGTATCTGTGTAATCTGAGGGAAATATGTGTCTCTAATATGGTCATACATTGGGCAGGAGGTTAGGAAGTGCAGCTCGGTTTCCACCTCATTTTGTGGGCAGTGTTGCACATAGCCTGTCTTCTCTACAAAGCCAGGTCTGTCTACGGCGGCCTTTCTCAATAGCAAGGCTATGCTCACTGAGTCTGTACATAGTCAAAGCTTTCCTTAAGTTTGGGTCAGTCACAGTGGTCAGGTATTCTGTCACTGTGTCCTCTCTGTTTAGGGACAAATAGCATTCTAATTTGCTTGCAGTTTTTTGGTTAATTCCAGGTCTGTCAGGGCCCAGGTCTGTCAGGGTCCAGGTCTGGCAGGGTTCAGGTCTGTCAGGGTCCAGGTCTGGCAGGGCCCAGGTCTGTCAGGGCCCAGGTCTGTCAGGGTCCAGGTCTGTCAGGGTCCAGGTCTGTCAGGGTCCAGGTCTGTCAGGGTCCAGGTCTGTCAGGGCCCAGGTCTGGCAGGGTCCAGGTCTGACAGGGCCCAGGTCTGTCAGGGCCCAGGTCTGGCAGGGTCCAGGTCTGTCAGGGTCCAGGTCTGGCAGGGCCCAGGTCTGGCAGGGGCCCAGGTCTGTCAGGGTCCAGGTCTGGCAGGGCCCAGGTCTGTCAGGGTCCAGGTCTGTCAGGGCCCAGGTCTGGCAGGGCCCAGGTCTGTCAGGGGCCCAGGTCTGGCAGAGCCCAGGTCTGGCAGAGCCCAGGTCTGTCAGGGCCCAGGTCTGGCAGGGTCCAGGTCTGTCAGGGTCCAGGTCTGGCAGGGTCCAGGTCTGTCAGGGTCCAGGTCTGTCAGGGCCCAGGTCTGGCAGGGTTCAGGTCTGTCAGGGTCCAGGTCTGGCAGGGTCCAGGTCTGTCAGGGCCCAGGTCTGACAGGGCCCAGGTCTGTCAGGGCCCAGGTCTGGCAGAATCTGTGCAGAAGATCTAGGTGCTGCTGTAGGCCCTCCTTGGTTGGGGACAGAAGCACCAGATCATCAGCAAACAGTAGACATTTGACTTCAGATTCTAGTAGGGTGAGGGCCGGGTGCTGCAGACTGTTCTAGTGCCCTCGCCAATTCATTAATATATATGTTGAAGAGGGTGGGGCTTAAGCTGCATCCCTGTTTCACCCCACGGCCCTGTGGGAAGAAATTTGTATTTTTTTCCCAATTTTAACCACACACTTATTGTTTGTGTACATGGATTTTATAATGTCGTATGTTTTCCCCCAACACCACTTTCCATCCATTTGTATAGCAGACCCTCAGACCCTCAGACCCTCAGACCCTCAGGCCCTCAGACCCTCAGTCCCTCAGACCTCAGACCCTCAGGCCCTCAGACCCTCAGTCCCTCAGTCCCTCAGACCCTCAGACCCTCAGACCCTCAGACCCTCAGACTCTCAGACTCTCAGACCCTCAGACCCTCAGACCCTCAGACCCTCAGACCCTCAGGCCCTCAGACCCTCAGACCCTCAGGCCCTCAGACCCTCAGACCCTCAGACCCTCAGTCCCTCAGACCCTCAGACCCTCAGACCCTCAGACCCTCAGACCCTCAGACCCTCAGTCCTCAGACCTCAGACCCTCAGACCCTCAGTCCCTCAGTCCCTCAGACCTCAGTCCCTCAGACCCTCAGTCCCTCAGTCCCTCAGACCCTCAGACCCTCAGACTCTCAGGCCAAACTGAGTCGAAGGCTTTTTTGAAATCAACAAAACATGAGAAGACTTCGCCTTTGTTTTGGTTTGTTTGTTAATTAGGGTGAATACATGGTCTGTTGTACGGTAATTTGGTTGAAAGCCAATTTGACATTTGCTCAGTACATTGTTCTCGTTCTCTCTCTCTCTCTCTCTCTCTCTCACCTGTACTATAACTTCTTCTTTAGACTGTTCCAGAACGCCCAGCCTCAGGATCTCTGACTTAGGGATTACCTGAGAACGAACACACACACACACACACACACACACACACACACACACACACACACACACACACACACACACACACACACACACACACACACACACACACACACACACACACACACACACCGGCTGATGATGTGACATGTAGCACAGAGCTTCTCATAAACAGTGCAGTTATCTGCCATTCAGCTAGTCCGCAGATATACACTGTATATACAAAAGTATGTGGACACCCCTTCAAATTAGTGGATTCGGCTATTTCAGCCACACCCTTTGCTGTCCAGTGTATAAAATCGACCACACAGCCATGCAATCTCCATAGACAAACATTGGCAGTAGAATGGGCCTTACTGAAGAACTCAGTGACTTTCAAAGAGGCACCAGAGGCCACCTTTCCAACAAGTCAATTCGTTACATTTCTGCCCTGCTAAAGCTGCCCCTCAGTCAACTGTTATTGGCCACACAAGCTCACAGAACGGAACCGCGAAGTGCTGAAGAGCGTAGCGCGTAAAAATCGTCTGTCCTCGGTTGTAACACTCATTATGGAAACTCGGATCTCTGGAGTAATGAATCACGCTTCACCATCTGGCAGTCCAACGGACAAATCTGGGTTTGGTGGATGCCAAGAGAACGCTACCTGCCCGGATGCATAGCTCCAACTGTAAAGTTTGGTGGATGAGGAATAATGGTCTGGGGCTGTTTTTCATGGTTCAGGCCCCTTAGTTCCAGTGAAGGGAAATCTTAACACTACAGCATACAATGACATTCTAGACGATTCTGTTCTTCCAACTTTGTGGCAACACTTTGGGGAAGGTAATTTCCTGTTTCAGCATGACAATGCCCCCATGCACAAAGAGAGGTCCACACAGAAATGGTTTGTTGAGATCAGTGTGGAAGAACTTGATTGGCCTGCACTTAGCCCTGACCTCAACCCCGTCGAACACCTTTGGGATGAATTGGAACGCCGACTGCGAGCCAGGCCTAATCGCCCAACATCAGTGCCCGACCTCACTAATGCTCTTGTGGCTGAATGGAAGCAAGTCCCCGCAGCAATGATCCAACATCTAGTGGAAAGCCTTCCCAGAAGAGAGGAGGCTGTTATAGCAGCAATGTTCCAACATCTAGTGGAAAGCCTTCCCAGAAGAGAGGAGGCTGTTATAGCAGCAATGTTCCAACATCTAGTGGAAAGCCTTCCCAGAAGAGAGGAGGCTGTTATAGCAGCAAAGGGGGGACCAACTCCATATTAAACCCATGATTTTGGAATGAGATGTTAGATGAGCAGGTGTCCACATACTTTTGGTCATGTAGTGTATATGATATGCATGCGAGTGTAAAGTGCTATTGGAGGGTTACCTTGACAGCGTAGGTTTTCTGCTTGGCCTTGTCCTTCACCTTCAGAATGGGACCAAAGGATCCTTTGGCGATATATCCCAACACCTGGAACAGGAGAGAGGAGGTGGAAAGAGTATAGCCTCCATAACCCTGTCTCGGGTCTGGTTTCAACAGAGAGAAATAGTAATGGCTCTGCCATGGCTCGTTGGGCAACGCTATGAGGAATTCATGGGGATTTTGGGAGGTTTCTGGGTAAAGGCCGAAAATAAGGTCAAATCAAATTTTATTTGTCACATACACGTGGTTAGCAGATGTTAATGCGAGTGTAGTGAAATGCTTGTGCTTCTAGTTCCGACAGTGCAGTAATATCTAACAAGTAATCGAACAATTTCTCAACGACTACCTTATACACACATGTGTAAAGGAATGAATAAGAATATGTACATAAAAATGTATGAATGAGCGATGGCGAACGGCAATGCAAGATGCAGTAGATGGTATAGAGTACAGTATATACATATGAGATGAGTAATGTAGGGTATGTAAACATTATATAAAGTGGCATTGTTTAAAGTGGGTAGTGATACATTTATTACATCCAATTATTATTTATTAAAGTGGCCAGTGATTGGGTCTCAGTGTAGGCAGCAGCCTCTCTGAGTTAGTGATGGCTGTTTAACAGTCTGATGGCCTTGAGATAGAAGGTGTTTTTCAGTCTCTCGGTCCCCAGCTTTGATGCACCTGTACTGACCTCGCCTTCTGGATGATAGCGGGTGAACAGGCAGTGGCTCGGATGGTTGTTGTCCTTGATGATCTTTTTGTCCTTCCTGTGACATCGGGTGGTGTAGGTGTCCTGGAGGGCAGGTAGTTTGCCCCGGTGATGCGTTGTGCAGACCTCACTACCCTCTGGAGAGCCTTCCGGTTGTGGGCGGAGCAGCTGCCGTACCAGGCGGTGATACAGCCCGAGAGGATGCTCTCGATTGTGGATCTGTAAAAGTTTGTGAGTGTTTTTGGTGACGAGACTAATTTCTTCAGCCTCCTGAGGTTGTAGAGGTGCTGCTGTACCTTCTTCACTACGCTGTCTGTGTGGGTGGACCATTTCAGTTTGTCCGTGTTGTGTACGCCGAGGAACTTAAAACTTTCCACCTTCTCCACTACTGTCCCGTCGATGTGGATAGGGGGCTGCTCCCTCTGCTGTTTCCTGAAGTCCACGATCATCTCCTTTGTTTTGTTGACATTGAGTGTGAGGTTATTTTCCTGACACCACACTCCGAGGGCCCTCGCCTCCCTGTAGGCCATCTCGTCGTTGTTGGTAATCAAGCCTACCACTGTAGTGTCGTCTGCAAACTTGATGATTGAGTTGGAGGCGTGTATGGCCACGCAGTCGTGGGTGAACAGGGAGTACAGGAGAGGGCTGAGAACGCACCCTTGTGGGGCCCCAGTGTTGAGGATCAGCGGGGTGGAGATGTTGCCTACCCTCACCACCTGGGGGCGGCCCGTCAGGAAGTCCAGGACCCAGTTGCACAGGGAGGGGTCAAGACCCAGGGTCTCGAGCTTAATGACGGGTTTGGAGGGTACTATGGTGTTAAATGCTGAGCTGTAGTCGATGAACAGCATTCTTACATAGGTATTCCTCTTGTCCAGATGGGTTAGGGCAGTGTGCAGTGTGATTGCGATTGCATCGTCTGTGGACCTATTGGGGCGGTAAGCAAATTGGAGTGGGTCTAGGGTGTCAGGTAAGGTGGAGGTGATATGGTCCTTGACTAGTCTCTCAAAGCACTTCATAATGACGGAAGTGAGTGCTACGGGGCGATAGTCATTTAGCTCAGTTACCTTCGCTTTCTTGGGAACAGGAACAATGGTGGCCCTCTTGAAGCATGTGGGAACAGCAGACTGGGATAAGGATTGATTGAATATGTCCGTAAACACACCAACCAGCTGGTCTGCGCATGCTCTGAGGACGTGGCTGGGGATGCCGTCTGGGCCGGCAGCCTTGCGAGGGTTAACACGTTTAAATGCTTTACTCACGTTGGTGAAGGAGAGCTTGCAGGTTTTGGTAGTGGGTCGTGTCGTTGGCACTGTATTGGCCTCAAAGCGAGCAAAGAAGTTGTTTAGTTTGTCTGGGAGCAGGACATTGTGGTCCGCGACGGGGCTGGTTTTCTTTTTGTAGTCTGTGATTGACTGTAGACCCTGCCACATACCTCTCATGTCTTAGCAGTTGAATTGTGACTCTACTTTGTCTCTATACTGACGCTTAGCTTGTTTGATTGCCTTGCGAAGGGAATAGCTACACTGTTTATATTCGGTCATGTTTCCGGTCACCTTGACCTGATTAAAAGCAGTGGTTCGCTCTTTCAGTTTTGCGCGAATGCTGCCATCAATCCACGGTTTCTGGTTGGGGAATGTTTTAATAGATGCTGTGGGTACAACATCACTGATGCACTTGCTAATAAACTCACTCACCGAATCAGCGTATTCATCAATGTTATTGTCCGACACTGTGCGGAACATATCCCAGTTCACGTGATCGAAGCAATCTTGAAGCGTGGAATCCGATTGGTCGGACCAGCGTTGAACAGACCTGAGCACGGGCACTTCCTGTTTTAGTTTCTGTCTATAGGCTGGGAGCAACAAAATGGAGTCGTGGTCAGATTTTCCGAAAGGAGGGCGGGGGAGGGCCTTAATGCGTCGCGGAAGTTAGAATAACAGTGATCCAGGGTTTTGCCAGCCCGGGTCGCGCAATCGATATGCTGCTAAAATTTAGGGAGCCTTGTTTTCAGATTAGCCTTGTTAAAATCCCCAGCTAAAATAAATGCAGACTCAGGATATGTGGTTTCCAGTTTACATAGAGTCAAATGAAGTTCGTTCAGGGCCGTCGGTGTGTCTGCTTGGGGGGAATATACACGACTGTGATTATAATCAAAGAGAATTCTCTTGGTAGATAATGCGGTCGGCATTTGATTGTAAGGAATTCTAGGTCAGGTGGACAAAAGGACTTAAGTTCCTGTATGTTGTTATGATCACACCATGAGTCGTTAATCATAAGGCATACACCCCCGCCCTTCTTCTTACCAGAGAGATGTTTGTTTCTGTCGGAGCGATGCGTGAAGAAACCAGGTGACTGTACCAACTCTGACAACATATCCCGAGTGAGCCATGTTTCCGTGAAACAAAGAACGTTACAATCTCTGATGTCTCTCTGGAAGGCAACCCTTGCTCGGATTTCGTCTACCTTGTTGTCAAGAGACTGGACGTTGGCGAGTAGTAAACTCGGGAGCGGTGAGCGATGTGCCCGTCTACGGAGCCTGACCAGAAGACCGCTCCATCTGCCCCTTCTGCGGCGCCGTTGTTTTGGGTCGCCGGCTGGGATCCGATCCATTGTCCTGGGTGGTGGACCAAACAGGGGATCCGCTTTGGGAAAGTCGTATTCCTGGTCGTAATGTTGGTGAGTTGACGTTGCTCTTATATCCAATAGTTCCTCCCGACTGTATGTGATAAAACTTAAGATTTCCTGGGGTAACAATGTAAGAAATAACACATTAAAAAACAAAATACTGCATAGTTTCCTAGGAACGCCGGAAGCGAGGCGGCCATCTCTGTCGGCACTGGTCTTTGGTAAACACAGTCTTAGGAGATCTTACACGTTTTGTTCAAATGAGATAATCTTTGTCAGCTAACATCACAGTTTGTGAATTATTAAGTATTTATGTACTCAAAACTAGTCAAAACCTACCGATGTGCTAACAACAATAAAACTACTCCTCAGTCCGCATGCCTTTGATGTCACCAACACAACGCACAGCTTATCCAGCTTCAAGCTAGCGAGTGAAGCAGTCTCGCAACGCTTGGCCTTAGTTAACAATCCAAACAAGCACCTTCCCGCTGAAGGGAAATGGTTGCAGCCTGGAGCAAAACAATATAGCGTAGACTAACACCGTTCCGTACACATTTGCGTAACAACGGCATTCAAACGAGACTGCAATGAAAACTAATGGGACTGTAGTGACTGTTAGCATTAATATCCAGGCTGTAATGGAAACTAATGGGACTGTAGTGACTGTTAGCATTAATATCCAGGCTGTAATGGAAACTAATGGGACTGTAGAGACTGTGTTAGCATTAATATCCAGGCTGTAATGGAAACTAATGGGACTGTAGAGACTGTTAGCATTAATATCCAGGCTGTAATGGAAACTAATGGGACTGTAGTGACTGTTAGCATTAATATCCAGGCTGTAATGGAAACTAATGGGACTGTAGTGACTGTGTTGGCATTAATATCCAGGCTGTAATGGAAACTAATGGGACTGTAGAGACTGTTAGCATTAATATCCAGGCTGAAATGGAAACTAATGGGACTGTAGTGACTGTTAGCATTAATATCCAGGCTGTAATGGAAACTAATGGGACTGTAGAGACTGTTAGCATTAATATCCAGGCTGTAATGGAAACTAATGGGACTGTAGTGACTGTTAGCATGAATATCCAGGCTGTAATGGAAACTAATGGGACTGTAGAGACTGTGTTGGTATTAATATCCAGGCTGTAATGTAAACTAATGGGACTGTAGTGACTGTTAGCATTAATATCCAGGCTGTAATGGAAACTAATGGGACTGTAGAGACTGTTAGCATTAATATCCAGGCTGTAATGTAAACTAATGGGACTGTAGTGACTGTTAGCATTAATATCCAGGCTGTAATGGAAACTAATGGGACTGTAGTGACTGTTAGCATTAATATCCAGGCTGTAATGGAAACTAATGGGACTGTAGTGACTGTGTTGGCATTAATATCCAGGCTGTAATGGAAACTAATGGGACTGTAGTGACTGTTAGCATTAATATCCAGGCTGTAATGGAAACTAATGGGACTGTAGAGACTGTTAGCATTAATATCCAGGCTGTAATGGAAACTAATGGGACTGTAGTGACTGTTAGCATTAATATCCAGGCTGCAATGGAAACTAATGGGACTGTAGAGACTGTGTTGGCATTAATATCCAGGCTGTAATGGAAACTAATGGGACTGTAGAGACTGTTAGCATTAATATCCAGGCTGTAATGGAAACTAATGGGACTGTAGTGACTGTTAGCATTAATATCCAGGCTGTAATGGAAACTAATGGGACTGTAGTGACTGTTAGCATTAATATCCAGGCTGTAATGGAAACTAATGGGACTGTAGTGACTGTTAGCATTAATATCCAGGCTGTAATGGAAACTAATGGGACTGTAGTGACTGTTAGCATTAATATCCAGGCTGTAATGGAAACTAATGGGACTGTAGTGACTGTTAGCATTAATATCCAGGCTGTAATGGAAACTAATGGGACTGTAGTGACTGTGTTGCCATTAATATCCAGGCTGTAATGGAAACTAATGGGACTGTAGTGACTGTTAGCATTAATATCCAGGCTGTAATGGAAACTAATGGGACTGTAGTGACTGTGTTGGCATTAATATCCAGGCTGTAATGGAAACTAATGGGACTGTAGTGACTGTGTTAGCATTAATATCCAGGCTGTAATGGAAACTAATGGGACTGTAGAGACTGTTAGCATTAATATCCAGGCTGTAATGGAAACTAATGGGACTGTAGTGACTGTTAGCATTAATATCCAGGCTGTAATGGAAACTAATGGGACTGTAGTGACTGTGTTACCATTAATATCCAGGCTGTAATGGAAACTAATGGGACTGTAGTGACTGTTAGCATTAATATCCAGGCTGTAATGGAAACTAATGGGACTGTAGTGACTGTTAGCATTAATATCCAGGCTGTAATGGAAACTAATGGGACTGTAGTGACTGTGTTGGCATTAATGTCCAGGCTGTAATGGAAACTAATGGGACTGTAGTGACTGTTAGCATTAATATCCAGGCTGTAATGGAAACTAATGGGACTGTAGAGACTGTTAGCATTAATATCCAGGCTGTAATGGAAACTAATGGGACTGTAGAGACTGTGTTGGCATTAATATCCAGGCTGTAATGGAAACTAATGGGACTGTAGTGACTGTTAGCATTAATATCCAGGCTGTAATGGAAACTAATGGGACTGTAGAGACTGTGTTAGCATTAATATCCAGGCTGTAATGGAAACTAATGGGACTGTAGTGACTGTTAGCATTAATATCCAGGCTGTAATGGAAACTAATGGGACTGTAGTGACTGTGTTGGCATTAATATCCAGGCTGTAATGGAAACTAATGGGACTGTAGAGACTGTGTTGGTATTAATATCCAGGCTGTAATGGAAACTAATGGGACTGTAGTGACTGTTAGCATTAATATCCAGGCTGTAATGGAAACTAATGGGACTGTAGTGACTGTGTTAGCATTAATATCCAGGCTGTAATGGAAACTAATGGGACTGTAGAGACTGTTAGCATTAATATCCAGGCTGTAATGGAAACTAATGGGACTGTAGAGACTGTGTTAGCATTAATATCCAGGCTGTAATGGAAACTAATGGGACTGTAGTGACTGTTAGCATTAATATCCAGGCTGTAATGGAAACTAATGGGACTGTAGTGACTGTTAGCATTAATATCCAGGCTGTAATGGAAACTAATGGGACTGTAGTGACTGTTAGCATTAATATCCAGGCTGTAATGGAAACTAATGGGACTGTAGTGACTGTTAGCATTAATATCCAGGCTGTAATGGAAACTAATGGGACTGTAGTGACTGTTAGCATTAATATCCAGGCTGTAATGGAAACTAATGGGACTGTAGAGGCTGTGTTGGCATTAA
Source organism: Salmo salar (assembly GCF_905237065.1). Classification (NCBI taxonomy): domain Eukaryota; kingdom Metazoa; phylum Chordata; class Actinopteri; order Salmoniformes; family Salmonidae; genus Salmo; species Salmo salar. The sequence continues at coordinate 109,482,422 of NC_059452.1, forward strand.
TATCCAGGCTGTAATGGAAACTAATGGGACTGTAGTGACTGTTAGCATTAATATCCAGGCTGTAATGGAAACTAATGGGACTGTAGAGACTGTTAGCATTAATATCCAGGCTGTAATGGAAACTAATGGGACTGTAGAGACTGTTAGCATTAATATCCAGGCTGTAATGGAAACTAATGGGACTGTAGTGACTGTTAGCATTAATATCCAGGCTGTAATGGAAACTAATGGGACTGTAGTGACTGTGTTGGTATTAATATCCAGGCTGTAATGGAAACTAATGGGACTGTAGTGACTGTTAGCATTAATATCCAGGCTGTAATGGAAACTAATGGGACTGTAGTGACTGTTAGCATTAATATCCAGGCTGTAATGGAAACTAATGGGACTGTAGAGACTGTTAGCATTAATATCCAGGCTGTAATGGAAACTAATGGGACTGTAGTGACTGTTAGCATTAATATCCAGGCTGTAATGGAAACTAATGGGACTGTAGAGACTGCGTTGGCATTAATATCCAGGCTGTAATGGAAACTAATGGGACTGTAGTGACTGTGTTGGCATTAATATCCAGGCTGTAATGGAAACTAATGGGACTGTAGTGACTGTTAGCATTAATATCCAGGCTGTAATGGAAACTAATGGGACTGTAGAGACTGTTAGCATTAATATCCAGGCTGTAATGGAAACTAATGGGACTGTAGTGACTGTTAGCATTAATATCCAGGCTGTAATGGAAACTAATGGGACTGTAGAGACTGTATTGGCATTAATATCCAGGCTGTAATGGAAACTAATGAGACTGTAGTGACTGTTAGCATTAATATCCAGGCTGTAATGGAAACTAATGGGACTGTAGAGACTGTTAGCATTAATATCCAGGCTGTAATGGAAACTAATGGGACTGTAGTGACTGTTAGCATTAATATCCAGGCTGTAATGGAAACTAATGGGACTGTAGTGACTGTGTTAGCATTAATATCCAGGCTGTAATGGAAACTAATGGGACTGTAGTGACTGTTAGCATTAATATCCAGGCTGTAATGGAAACTAATGGGACTGTAGAGACTGTGTTGGCATTAATATCCAGGCTGTAATGGAAACTAATGGGACTGTAGAGACTGTTAGCATTAATATCCAGGCTGTAATGTAGACTAATGGGACTGTAGTGACTGTTAGCATTAATATCCAGGCTGAAATGGAAACTAATGGGACTGTAGTGACTGTTAGCATTAATATCCAGGCTGTAATGGAAACTAATGGGACTGTAGTGACTGTGTTGGTATTAATATCCAGGCTGTAATGGAAACTAATGGGACCGTAGTGACTGTGTTGGTATTAATATCCAGGCTGTAATGGAAACTAATGGGACTGTAGTGACTGTTAGCATTAATATCCAGGCTGTAATGGAAACTAATGGGACTGTAGAGACTGTTAGCATTAATATCCAGGCTGTAATGGAAACTAATGGGACTGTAGTGACTGTTAGCATTAATATCCAGGCTGTAATGGAAACTAATGGGACTGTAGTGACTGTTAGCATTAATATCCAGGCTGTAATGGAAACTAATGGGACTGTAGTGACTGTTAGCATTAATATCCAGGCTGTAATGGAAACTAATGGGACTGTAGTGACTGTTAGCATTAATATCCAGGCTGTAATGGAAACTAATGGGACTGTAGAGACTGTTAGCATTAATATCCAGGCTGTAATGGAAACTAATGGGACTGTAGTGACTGTTAGCATTAATATCCAGGCTGTAATGGAAACTAATGGGACTGTAGTGACTGTTGGCATTAATATCCAGGCTGTAATGGAAACTAATGGGACTGTAGTGACTGTTAGCATTAATATCCAGGCTGTAATGGAAACTAATGGGACTGTAGTGACTGTTAGCATTAATATCCAGGCTGTAATGGAAACTAATGGGACTGTAGAGACTGTGTTAGCATTAATATCCAGGCTGTAATGGAAACTAATGGGACTGTAGTGACTGTTAGCATTAATATCCAGGCTGTAATGGAAACTAATGGGACTGTAGAGACTGTTAGCATTAATATCCAGGCTGTAATGGAAACTAATGGGACTGTAGTGACTGTTAGCATTAATATCCAGGCTGTAATGGAAACTAATGGGACTGTAGTGACTGTTAGCATTAATATCCAGGCTGTAATGGAAACTAATGGGACTGTAGTGACTGTTAGCATTAATATCCAGGCTGTAATGGAAACTAATGGGACTGTAGTGACTGTGTTGGCATTAATATCCAGGCTGTAATGGAAACTAATGGGACTGTAGTGACTGTTAGCATTAATATCCAGGCTGTAATGGAAACTAATGGGACTGTAGTGACTGTTAGCATTAATATCCAGGCTGTAATGGAAACTAATGGGACTGTAGAGACTGTTAGCATTAATATCCAGGCTGTAATGGAAACTAATGGGACTGTAGAGACTGTGTTAGCATTAATATCCAGGCTGTAATGGAAACTAATGGGACTGTAGTGACTGTTAGCATTAATATACAGGCTGTAATGGAAACTAATGGGACTGTAGAGACTGTGTTGGCATTAATATCCAGGCTGTAATGGAAACTAATGGGACTGTAGTGACTGTGTTAGCATTAATATCCAGGCTGCAATGGAAACTAATGGGACTGTAGTGACTGTGTTGGTATTAATATCCAGGCTGTAATGGAAACTAATGGGACTGTAGTGACTGTTAGCATTAATATCCAGGCTGTAATGGAAACTAATGGGACTGTAGTGACTGTTAGCATTAATATCCAGGCTGTAATGGAAACTAATGGGACTGTAGTGACTGTTAGCATTAATATCCAGGCTGTAATGGAAACTAATGGGACTGTAGTGACTGTTAGCATTAATATCCAGGCTGTAATGGAAACTAATGGGACTGTAGTGACTGTTAGCATTAATATCCAGGCTGTAATGGAAACTAATGGGACTGTAGAGACTGTTAGCATTAATATCCAGGCTGTAATGGAAACTAATGGGACTGTAGTGACTGTGTTGGCATTAATATCCAGGCTGTAATGGAAACTAATGGGACTGTAGTGACTGTTAGCATTAATATCCAGGCTGCAATGGAAACTAATGGGACTGTAGAGACTGTTAGCATTAATATCCAGGCTGTAATGGAAACTAATGGGACTGTAGTGACTGTTAGCATTAATATCCAGGCTGTAATGGAAACTAATGGGACTGTAGAGACTGTTAGCATTAATATCCAGGCTGTAATGGAAACTAATGGGACTGTAGAGACTGTGTTAGCATTAATATCCAGGCTGTAATGGAAACTAATGGGACTGTAGTGACTGTGTTGGTATTAATATCCAGGCTGTAATGGAAACTAATGGGACTGTAGAGACTGTTAGCATTAATATCCAGGCTGTAATGGAAACTAATGGGACTGTAGAGACTGTTAGCATTAATATCCAGGCTGTAATGTAGACTAATGGGACTGTAGTGACTGTTAGCATTAATATCCAGGCTGTAATGGAAACTAATGGGACTGTAGTGACTGTTAGCATTAATATCCAGGCTGTAATGGAAACTAATGGGACTGTAGTGACTGTTAGCATTAATATCCAGGCTGTAATGGAAACTAATGGGACTGAAGTGACTGTTAGCATTAATATCCAGGCTGTAATGGAAACTAATGGGACTGTAGTGACTGTTAGCATTAATATCCAGGCTGTAATGGAAACTAATGGGACTGAAGTGACTGTTAGCATTAATATCCAGGCTGTAATGGAAACTAATGGGACTGTAGTGACTGTTAGCATTAATATCCAGGCTGTAATGGAAACTAATGGGACTGTAGAGACTGTTAGCATTAATATCCAGGCTGAAATGGAAACTAATGGGACTGTAGAGACTGTTAGCATTAATATCCAGGCTGTAATGGAAACTAATGGGACTGTAGTGACTGTGTTAGCATTAATATCCAGGCTGTAATGGAAACTAATGGGACTGTAGAGACTGTTAGCATTAATATCCAGGCTGAAATGGAAACTAATGGGACTGTAGAGACTGTTAGCATTAATATCCAGGCTGTAATGAAACTAATGGGACTGTAGTGACTGTGTTGGCATTAATATCCAGGCTGTAATGGAAACTAATGGGACTGTAGTGACTGTTAGCATTAATGTCCAGGCTGTAATGGAAACTAATGGGACTGTAGTGACTGTGTTGGCATTAATATCCAGGCTGTAATGGAAACTAATGGGCTGTAGAGACTGTTAGCATTAATATCCAGGCTGTAATGGAAACTAATGGGACTGTAGTGACTGTTAGCATTAATATCCAGGCTGTAATGGAAACTAATGGGACTGTAGTGACTGTTAGCATTAATATCCAGGCTGTAATGGAAACTAATGGGACTGTAGTGACTGTGTTGGTATTAATATCCAGGCTGTAATGGAAACTAATGGGACTGTAGAGGCTGTGTTGGCATTAATATCCAGGCTGTAATGGAAACTAATGGGACTGTAGTGACTGTTAGCATTAATATCCAGGCTGTAATGGAAACTAATGGGACTGTAGAGACTGTTAGCATTAATATCCAGGCTGTAATGGAAACTAATGGGACTGTAGTGACTGTTAGCATTAATATCCAGGCTGTAATGGAAACTAATGGGACTGTAGTGACTGTTAGCATTAATATCCAGGCTGTAATGGAAACTAATGGGACTGTAGTGACTGTGTTAGCATTAATATCCAGGCTGTAATGGAAACTAATGGGACTGTAGTGACTGTTAGCATTAATATCCAGGCTGTAATGGAAACTAATGGGACTGTAGTGACTGTTAGCATTAATATCCAGGCTGTAATGGAAACTAATGGGACTGTAGTGACTGTGTTAGCATTAATATCCAGGCTGTAATGGAAACTAATGGGACTGTAGTGACTGTTAGCATTAATATCCAGGCTGTAATGGAAACTAATGGGACTGTAGAGACTGTTAGCATTAATATCCAGGCTGTAATGGAAACTAATGGGACTGTAGTGACTGTTAGCATTAATATCCAGGCTGTAATGGAAACTAATGGGACTGTAGTGACTGTGTTAGCATTAATATCCAGGCTGTAATGGAAACTAATGGGACTGTAGTGACTGTTAGCATTAATATCCAGGCTGTAATGGAAACTAATGGGACTGTAGAGACTGTTAGCATTAATATCCAGGCTGTAATGGAAACTAATGGGACTGTAGTGACTGTTAGCATTAATATCCAGGCTGAAATGGAAACTAATGGGACTGTAGTGACTGTTAGCATTAATATCCAGGCTGTAATGGAAACTAATGGGACTGTAGTGACTGTTAGCATTAATATCCAGGCTGTAATGGAAACTAATGGGACTGTAGAGGCTGTCTGGCATGACGTAGGCTGGATCTCCACCCTAATGTAAAGGCGTGACATAGGACTGATCTCCACCCTTATGTAAAGGCGTGACATAGGACTGATCGCCACCCTTATGTAAAGGCGTGACATAGGACTGATCGCCACCCTTATGTAAAGGCGTGACATAGGACTGATCTCCACCCCTTATGTAAAGGCGTGACATATGCTGCTTTCCAGACTTTTGGAATGGTATTACTCGCCAATGAAATATGTGTCACGCCCGGTTAAATAAAGGTTAAATAAAGGTTAAATAAAGGTTAAATAAAAAGTCAAATAAATAAATACTCCTGCTCCCTCCCTCCGTCGCTCGACATCGCCGGTCTATTAACCACCGCCCTGGTAACTAACGTTACGCACACCTGTTCCCCATCATTACGCACACCTGGTCACCATCATTATGCACACCTGGTCACCATCATTATGCACACCTGGTCACCATTACGCACCACTGTTCCCCATCATTACGCACACCTGTTCCCCATCATTACACACCTGGATCTCATCAATTCGCACACCTGGTCTCCATCATTACACACACCTGGATCTCATCATTACACACCTGGTCTCCATCATTACACACACCTGTTCCCCATCATTACACACACCTGGTCCCCATCATTACACACACCTGGTCCCCATCATTACACACACCTGGTCACCATCATTACACACACCTGGATCTCATCATTACGCACACCTGTTCCCCATCATTACACACACCTGGTCCACATCATTACACACACCTGTTCCCCATCATTACACACACCTGTTCACCATCATTACACACACCTGGTTATCGTCATTACACACACCTGTTCACCATCATTACACACACCTGTTCCCCATCATTACGCACACCTGTTCACCATCATCACACACACCTGGTCTCCATCATTACACACACCTGTTCCCCATCATTACACACACCTGGTTAATCATTACACACACCTGGTCTCCATCATTACACACACCTGTTCCCCATCATTACACACACCTCGGTTATCATCATTACACACACCTGTTCCCCATCATTACACCACCTGGTCCCCATCATTACACACACCTGGTCCCCATCATTACGCACACCTGGTCTCCATCATTACACACACCTGGTCCCCATCATTACACACACCTGGTCCCCATCATTACACACACCTGGTCCCCATCATTACACACACCTGCTCCCCATCATTACACACACCTGGTCTCCATCATTACACACACCTGGATCTCATCATTACACACACCTGGTCCACATCATTACACACACCTGGTCCACATCATTACACACCTGGTCCCCATCATTACACACACCTGGTCCCCATCATTACACACACCTGCTCCCCATCATTACACACACCTGGTCTCCATCATTACACACACCTGGATCTCATCATTACGCACACCTGGTCCACATCATTACACACACCTGGTCCACATCATTACACACACCTGGTCCCCATCATTACACACACCTGCTCCACATCATTACACACACCTGGTCCCCCATCATTACGCACACCTGGTCCACGTCATTACACACACCTGGTCCCCGTCATTACACACACCTGTTCCCCATCATTACGCACCTGGTCCCCATCATTACACACACCTGGATCTCATCATTACGCACACCTGGTCCACATCATTACACACACCTGGTCCACATCATTACACACACCTGTTCCCCATCATTACACACCTGGTCATCATTTTCTCCTTGATTACTCCCCTTTATTTAGCCCTCAGTCGACATCAGTCATTAGGTGGTATTGTTCTCTCTCACGTTCAGTACGCTTCTCCTGTTTGTTAATCTGTATCGGTCCCTTACCTTCTGCACCTGCTTCCTGATGTATATGTTATGAGTGAGGGGCAGCAATGATCTCTGCACCAATTTATTTATTTTTTAAATAAGGTTTTAATTGATCCGGACCAGCTGCTTTCTTAATATCAATAGATTTGAGTGCTTTTACAACTTCTGAAAGCTCAATCTCTATAAAAATGAAATAGATGAAGCGTGAGGCCGGCTCGACGGCCGTTTCATTCACAGCCTCATTCGAGATGTTAGGATTGAGTTCACTGTCAAATAAATGCTCAGCTAAAATCCTTATTCAACACGTCAAGCAGTTTATTCTTGTCAAGTCACATCCATTGAATCTGAGGACAATTTTAGCAGGAGACCAGTTTGTGTTCGCATTCATGGATTTAATGGTTTTCAATCATTTCGTGGGGTTATAGACGTTTGCCTTTGTAGATTAGTAATAGAAGCTAGATTTACATTTCCGTATCTCAGTGCCCTGAATAACTGCCATTCGGCCTGGGAATTACCCTTTCTGGCTTTGGCCCATTGTGTATTTCTGGATCAAATCAGATAATTCCCCTGTAAACCAGGGATTGTCCACAACCTCTTACCCGGTACTTTTTTGAGAGGGCGTGTTTATCACAGATAGTAGAAAACATGGAATGAAAATAGAATGCCTCTTCGATGTCTGGAATAAGGGCAATCCTATCCCAGTTGCATGCAGGAATGCCTGCTCACAGAACTGGCAAAATGTAGTTTGACTATGAACTGAGGGGGCACTTTGGGGATTTTAGTGTCTCTAATACAAGCAGCTGCACAATGATCACTTAAATCATTAGCGAAAATACCAACGGCCGAGTATTTGTGCGGGAGGATTGTTAGTTAGAATAACATCAATAAGTGTTGACTTTGAGATGTCTTTGGGATTGAGTCTTGCATTTATCATTTGAGTAAAAAGTCATTTTATGGCCTCGGAGTTTAAACAGTCCTACAGTCACCTATAAGTACCAACAATTCACTAGAATGAAAAGGAAAACATATACAAATATGCTGAGTCAGTCTTTAAAAACCTTAAATGACCTGCAGGAATGTGCTGACAGGGATTTCGCCCAGTGTGGATCTGGTCAATGTGCCCAGTGTGGTGGATCTGGTCAATGGGCCCAGTGTGGTGGATCTGGTCAATGTTCCCAGTGTGGTGGGTCTGGTCAATGGGCCCAGTGTGGTGGATCTGGTCAATGTCCCCAGTGTGGTGGGTCTGGTCAATGTCCCCAGTGTGGTGGATCTGGTCAATGTCCCCAGTGTGGTGGATCTGGTCAATGTTCCCAGTGTGGTGGATCTGGTCAATGTTCCCAGTGTGGTGGATCTGGTCAATGTCCCCAGTGTGGTGGATCTGGTCAATGTCCCCGGTGTGGTGGATCTGGTCAATGTCCCCAGTGTGGTGGATCTGGTCAATGTCCCCAGTGTGGTGGGTCTGGTCAATGTCCCCAGTGTGGTGGATCTGGTCAATGTCCCCAGTGTGGTGGATCTGGTCAATGTTCCCAGTGTGGTGGATCTGGTCAATGTTCCCAGTGTGGTGGATCTGGTCAATGTCCCCAGTGTGGTGGATCTGGTCAATGTTCCCAGTGTGGTGGATCTGGTCAATGTCCCCAGTGTGGTGGGTCTGGTCAATGGGCCCAGTGTGGTGGATCTGGTCAATGTTCCCAGTGTGGTGGATCTGGTCAATGTTCCCAGTGTGGATCTGGTCAATGTTCCCAGTGTGGTGGATCTGGTCAATGGGCCCAGTGTGGTGGATCTGGTCAATGTTCCCAGTGTGGTGGATCTGGTCAATGTCCCCAGTGTGGTGGATCTGGTCAATGTCCCCAGTGTGGTGGATCTGGTCAATGTCCCCAGTGTGGTGGATCTGGTCAATGTCCCCCAGTGTGGTGGGTCTGGTCAATGTCCCCAGTGTGGTGGGTCTGGTCAATGGGCCCAGTGTGGTGGGTCTGGTCAATGGGCCCAGTGTGATTTGTTGGGAGATGTCTGTCTGAATTATAATTTTTTCCCCCTTATCAAAGTTGCTAAAAGAGTCAGTCATTGAAACCAGACCCTCGCCACTGTTGCCCAGTCACTGTTGCCTAGTCACTGTTGCCCAGTCACTGTTGCCTAGTCACTGTTGCCCAGTCACTGTTGCCTAGTCACTGTTGCCTAGGGTCGGGTTATCGAGACAGAGTAAAGGGACAACAGTCAGACGATTATTGCATGTTGCGTGCGTGCGTGTAGTGCGTGCGTGCGTGCGTACGTGTGTGCGTGTGTGTCTGTGTGCGCGTGCGTGCGTGCGTGCGTGCGTGTGTGCGCGTGTCTGTGTGTGCGTGCGTGCGTGCGTGCGTGCGTGTGTGCGTGCGTGTGTGCGTGCGTGCGTGCGTGCGTGCGTGCTTGTCCTACCTGGAAGTGTTGGTGTCCTGGTACAGCTCTGTGAGGGAACTCAGGGAGGAACATAGATATGAAGCCAGGCAGACTCCACTCTGCTCTCAGTCTATCTGGCCCTCCTAACACCTGGTCCGGGATAGGAGGGGTCTTATCTCTGATCGTCCTTCGATGGCCGAGCCGCAGGGTGGGAGGGGCCAGGCGACAGAGGCTCGCAGGGATGGACAGACTAACGGAGGAAAATAATCCTCTCCATCCTGTTGAACATTGAGTCTCTTCTCTTCCCCTGTCCCTGCTGGGGTCTCTGTGGAGGGGTGGGGAGAGGAGAGGGGTGGAGAGAGGAGGGGGTGGGGAGAGGAGAGGGTGGGGAGAGGAGGGGGTGGAGAGAGGAGGGGGTGGGGAGAGGAGGGGTGGGGAGAGGAGGGGGTGGGTATGAGACATAATGGGGAGGAGACATAGAATCAATTCCAAACGGCCGTAGTCCTGGCAACAAGCCCCATTCTATAGATCTGACAACATGGTTATCACATGTAGTAGAGGCTACCCACAATCCCCTTTACCTCTCCCTGTTCCTTCCTCTCTCTTCGAGGCTACCCAATCACAATCCCCTTCACTTCTCCCTGTTCCTTCCTCTCTTTAGAGGCTACCCACAATCCCTTTACCTCTCCCTGTTCCTTCCTCTCTTTAGAGGCTACCCAATCACCATCCCTTCACATCTCCCTGTTCCCTCCTCTCTTTCGAGGCTACCCAATCACAATCCCCTTCACTTCTCCCTGTTCCTTCCTCTCTTTAGAGGCTACCCAATCACAATCCCCTTTACTTCTCCCCTACAGCCCTGTAGGGTTTGACCATAGCCTGAAGGTATTTTATTTCATTTAACCCATATTTTTTTACCAGGTCAGTTGACTGAGAACACAGTTTCATTTACAGCAACGACCTGGGGAATAGTTACAGGGAAAGGAATTGGAAGCTGGGGATGATTAGGTGGCCATTATGGTATGAGGGTCAGATTGGGATTTTATCCAGGACACCAGGGTTAACACCCTACTCTGACACCAGGGTTAACACCCCTACTCTGACACCAGGGTTAACACCCCTACTCTGACACCAGGGTTAACACCCCTACTCTGACACCAGGGTTAACACCCCTACTCTGACACCAGGGTAAACACCCCTACTCTGACACCAGGGTAAACACCCCTACTCTGACCACAGAGGTCAGGACACCAGGGTTAACACCCCTACTCTGACACCAGGGTTAACACCCCTACTCTGACACCAGGGTTAACACCCCTACTCTGACACCAGGGTAAACACCCCTACTCTGACCACAGAGTCAGGACACCAGGGTTAACACCCCTACTCTGACCACAGAGTCAGGACACCAGGGTTAACACCCCTACTCTGACACCAGGGTTAACACCCCTACTCTGACACCAGGGTTAACACCCCCTACTCTGACCACAGAGTCAGGACACCAGGGTAAACACCCCTACTCTGACACCAGGGTTAACACCCCTACTCTGACACCAGGGTTAACACCCCTACTCTGACACCAGGGTAAACACCCCTACTCTGACCACAGAGAGTCAGGACACCAGGGTTAACACCCCTACTCTTACGATAAGTACCATGGGATCTTTAATGACCTCAGAGAGTCAGGACACCCGTTTAACATCCCATCCTAAAGACAGCACCCTACACAGGGCAATGTCCCCAATCACTGCCCTGGGGCATTGGGATATTTTTTTATTTTAGACCAGAGGAAAGAGCACCTCCTACTGGCCCTCCAACCCCACTTCCAGCAGCATCTGGTCTCCCCATCCAGGGACTGACCAGGACCAACCCTGCTTAGCTTCAGAAGCAAGCCAGCAGCATCTGGTCTCCCATCCAGGAACTGACCAGGACCAACCCTGCTTAGCTTCAGAAGCAAGCCAGCAGCATCTGGTCTCCCATCCAGGGACTGACCAGGACCAACCCTGCTAGCTTCAGCAGCAAGCCAGCAGCATCTGGTCTCCCATCCAGGGACTGACCAGGACCAACCCTGCTTAGTTTCAGAACCAAGCCAGCAGCATCTGGTCTCCCATCCAGGGACTGACCAGGATCAACCCCTGCTTAGCTTCAAAACCAAGCCAGCAGCATCTGGTCTCCCATCCAGGGACCGACCAGGACCAACCCTGCTTAGCTTCAAAACCAAGCCAGCAGCATCTGGTCTCCCATCCAGGGACTGACCAGGACCAACCCTGCTTAGCTTCAGAACCAAGCCAGCAGCATCTGGTCTCCCCATCCAGGGACCGACCAGGACCAACCCTGCTTAGCTTCAAAACCAAGCCAGCAGCGTCTGGTCTCCCATCCAGGGACTGACCAGGACCAACCCTGCTTAGCTTCAGAACCAAGCCAGCAGCATCTGGTCTCCCATCCAGGGACCGACCAGGACCAACCCTGCTTAGCTCCAGCAGCAAGCCAGCAGCATCTGGTCTCCCATCCAGGGACTGACCAGGACCAACCCCTGCTTAGCTTCAAAACCAAGCCAGCAGCATCTGGTCTCCCATCCAGGGACCGACCAGGACCAACCCTGCTTAGCTCCAGCAGCAAGCCAGCAGCATCTGGTCTCCCATCCAGGGACCGACCAGGACCAACCCTGCTTAGCTCCAGCAGCAAGCCAGCAGCATCTGGTCTCCCATCCAGGGACTGACCAGGACCAACCCTGCTTAGCTTCAGAACCAAGCCAGCAGCATCTGGTCTCCCATCCAGGGACCGACCAGGACCAACCCTGCTTAGCTCCAGCAGCAAGCCAGCAGCATCTGGTCTCCCATCCAGGGACCGACCAGGACCAACCCTGCTTAGCTCCAGCAGCAAGCCAGCAGCATCTGGTCTCCCATCCAGGGACCGACCAGGACCAACCCTGCTTAGCTCCAGCAGCAAGCCAGCAGCATCTGGTCTCCCATCCAGGGACCGACCAGGACCAACCCTGCTTAGCTTCAGAACCAAGCCAGCAGCATCTGGTCTCCCATCCAGGGACCGACCAGGACCAACCCTGCTTAGCTCCAGCAGCAAGCCAGCAGCATCTGGTCTCCCATCCAGGGACTGACCAGGACCAACCCTGCTTAGCTCCAGCAGCAAGCCAGCAGCATCTGGTCTCCCATCCAGGGACTGACCAGGACCAACCCTGCTTAGCTCCAGCAGCAAGCCAGCAGCATCTGGTCTCCCATCCAGGGACCGACCAGGACCAACCCTGCTTAGCTCCAGCAGCAAGCCAGCAGTGCGATGCAACAGCTCCGTAGGCAAGTACCACGGTCTTGTAGTGGATGTGAGCTTCTTCCGGAAGCCAGTGGAGTGTGCGGAGGAGCGAGGTGACATGGGGAGAACTTGGGAAGGTTGAACGCCTCATACAAGTTCTCATTTAACCAGCCATGTATATGTTATTCCAAGTTTCCGTGTGGCCTTTGAATAGTGTTAGTTTAAAACAGCCCTACACCCCAAACGTTTGCCCCGTTCTATTTGATTTCAGCGTGATATTGATGGAAGTGATTAAAAACGATTACGCTTACCGCGTTATCAACCCACTTCAATCAAAAATGCAACACTTCAAAAATGCAGCTAGCTGTCTTCTACAAGTTGTTCTCTAACCAGTGAAGTACACATTATTCCCAGATTCTGTGTGGTTTTTGGAGCTGTGTTAGTTATAACAAGACGTGCAACTTCATCTCCCCCAACTCGCGCAATGAGTGATTGGCAAAACAGTGTTGCGTTTCTCTTTGTGTTTTGGTGACCCCCCCCGTATCAAAATGCAACATTCCAAAATGTTCTGCAGTTTGTCCTCCAACCAGTGATGTGTAAAAATCTCCAGTTTCCATATGGTTTTTTGGAGTTGTGGTAGTTTCAACAACGCATATCCCTCTGCTAAATCGATGAGTGATTTATTATTGCCACTTGAAAACAACAGGGTTTTTGGTGTGTGTCAGTTTATACGGTTAATAATACAGGTTAAAGTAATATGATCACCATCGGTCACAGTAAGAGTTCTTCTTTTATTTTGACTATTTTCTACATTGTAGAATAATAGTGAAGACATCAACACTATGAAATAACACATATGGAATCATGTAGTAACCAGAGACGTGTTTATCAGATCAAAATATATTTTATATTTGAGATTCTTCAAAGTAGCCACCCTTTGCTTTGATGACAGCTTTACACACTCTGAGTTTGTGGAATTTCTTTCCTTCTTAATGTGTTTGAGCCAATCAGTTGTGTTGTGACAAGGTAGGGTTGGTATACAGAAGATAGCCCTATTTGGTAAAAGACCAAGTCCATATTAAGTCAAGAACAGCTCAAATAAGCAAAGAGAAACGACAGTCCATCATTACTTTAAGACATGAAGGTCAGTCAATACGGAACATTTCAAGAACTTTGAAAGTTTCATCAAGTGCAGAGTTACCAGCCTGAGAAATTGCAGCCCAAATAAATGCTTCACAGAGTTCAAGTAACAGACACATCTCAACATCAACTGTTCAGAGGAGACTGTGTGAATCAGGCCTTCATGGTCGAATTGCTGCAAAGAAACCACTATTAAAAGACCAATAAGAAGAGACTTGCTTGGGCCAAGAAACACAAGCAATGGACATTAGACCGGTGGAAATCTGTTCTTTGGTCTGGAGTCGAAATTTGAGATTTTTGGTTCCAACCGCCGTGTCTTTGTGAGACGCGGTGTGGGTGAACAGATGATCTCTGCATGTGTATTTCCCACCGTGAAGCATGGAGGAGGAGGAGGTGTGATGGTGTGGGGGTGAACAGATGATCTCCGCATGTGTGGTTCCCACCGTGAAGCATGGAGGAGGAGGTGTGATGGTGTGGGGGGTGCTTTGCTTGTGACACTGTCAGTGATATATTTAGAATTCAAGGCACACTTAACCAGCATGGCTACCACAGCATTCTGCAGCGATCACGCCATCCCATCTGGTTTGAGCTTAGAGGGAATATCATTTGTTTTTCAACAGGACAATGACCCAACACAGCCTGGAGATATTTTACCAAGAAGGAGAGTGATGGAGTGCTGCATCAGATGACCTGGCCACCACAATCACCCGACCTCAAACAAATAGAGATAGTTTGGGTTGAGTCGGACCGCAGAGTGAAGGAAAAGCAGCCAACAAGTGCTCAGCATACGTGGGAACTCTTTCAAACTGTTGGAAAGGCATTCCAGGTGATGCTGGTTGAGAGAATGCCAAGAGTGTGCAAAGCTGTCATCAAGGTAAAGGGTGTCCATTTGAAGAACCTCAAATAACAAAATATATTTTGATTTGTTTAACACTTTTTGGTTCCTACATGATTCCATATGTGTTATTTCATTGTTTTGATGTCTTCACTATTGTAAAAAATAAAATAAAAACCTTTGAATGAGTAGCTGTTCTAAAACTTTTGACTGGTAGTGTATGTGTAGACAGTAAATTGTATGTTTATGTTTTCAATATATCACGACTCTTTCTGCATATTGATTTGGATCCTTTAAAACTGTGTTTTGACATTGGGCTATTTATAAATATTCAACTTAAGTTTTAGGAATATGAATGGAACTTTTAACATCAATTTCCAATGGTATTGTACTTAATCAGGTAAAAAACTGCTGAATGAATCCAAACACGTGCTGTGATTGAGTTATTTTGATGATGTACAGTACCTTACAAAAGTATTCATCCCCCTTGGCGTTTTTTTCCTATTTTGTTGCGTTACAACCTGTAATTTAAATGGATGTTTATTTGGATTTCATGTAATGGACAAACACAAAATAGTCCAAATGGTGAAGTGAAATGAAAACAATAACAAAAAAAATACTAATACTTTTTTTAAATGGAAAACTGGTGCGTGCATATGTAAAATTACTTTCAGAAGTCACATAATTAGTTAAATAAATATTAAAATGCAAATCAATTTATAACATTTTTGACATACGTTTTTCTGGATTTTTGTTGTTGTTATTCTGTCTCTCACTGTTCAAATAAACCTCCCATTAAAATTATAGACTGATCATATCTTTGTCAGTGGGCAAACGTACAAAATCAGCAGGGGATCAAATACTTTTTTCCCTCACTGTACATAAGTATACATACATATACATACACACATATACATACATATATATACATACATACATATTAGAGGTCGGCCGATTAATTAGGGCCGATTTCAAGTTTTCATAACAATCGGAAAATCGGTATTTTTGGACGGCGATTTTTTTTCTTTCTTTTCACCTTTATTTAACAAGGCAAGTCAGTTAAGAACAAATTCTTATTTACAATGACGGCCTAGGAACGGTGGGTTAACTGCCTTGTTCAGGGGCAGAACGACAGATTTTTACCTTGTCAGCTCGGGGATTCAATCTTGCGACCTTACGGTTAACTAGTTCAACGCTCTAACCACCTGCTTTACATTGCACTCCACGAGGAGCCTGCCTGTTACGCGAATGCAGTAAGAAGCCAAGGTAAGTTGCTAGCTAGCATTAAACTTTTCTTATAATAAACAATCAATCAATCATAATCACTAGTTAACTACACATGGTTGATGATATTACTAGTTTACCTAGCCTGTCCTGCGTTGCAAATAATCGCTTGGGTACACGTTGCTCCAACATCAAAGGTATATGAAATACAAATCGTATAGAGAGAAATCTATACAACCTAAAACTTCTTACCTGGGAATATTGAAGACTCATGTTAAAAGGAACCACCAGCTTTCATATGTTCTCATGTTCTGAGCAAGGAACTTAAATGTTAGCTTTTTTACATGGCACATATTGCACTTGATTTTATTGATGTATTATATTAAGTTAAAATAAGTGTTCATTCAGTATTGTTGTAATTGTCATTATTACAAATAAATAAACGTGTAAAAAAAAAGTCAGATTAATCGGTAGCGTTTTTTTTTGACCCTCCAATAATCGGTATCAGTATCGGCGTTGAAAAATCATAATCGGTCGAGCTCTTATACCTATATACATATATACATATACAGATCCATAGGAGAGAGCACAACAGATTAATATAGGCTAAGCGTTCTTTCTACCTGCCGTTAAACGTCCCAACGCCTCACTACACGGTGGGCTAACTTGTGTGTCGTTGCGTGTTTCAGTTGTATTTTCATTCATGCATCACGTCAGCATTATGATCTGTAGAGAACAGAGCCATCACCCATCCAGAACAACACAACCGGGCCACATACTGCACTGTAGTTATTATCACACTATTACTGGGACGGCTCCATCTGAAATAACACCCCTAGTTAATATACTACACTTTGCAACAATGTAACATAGGATAGTATTATAATATTATATGGGCAGATCCTAGATCAGCACTGTACTCTGATGCTTTGTGGATATGGGCCCTGATGTCATGCACTGAGAGTGAAACAGTATGAGTAGCTAGCTGGTGTCTTTTATGTTTAATGAATAAGTTATTAATGAATAAATTTAACCCCAACATCTCTCAGTGATGCTGATGCAGTCAGTGAAGTTTTCAGCTTCCTGAGAGAGAGGAAGAGTCCTGCTATTTCACCTTGCTGGCTTTACTGGCGTCCGCCCCCATCTGGTCTGTCTCTCTCAGCTTGTTGTCATCCACCACGGCACTGCTTCTTCATCATCCTGCAAGCATCATCACCCTCCTCATCCTCGCCATCACTCAAACACAATCCGCAGCACACTGCGCAACACACACACACACGGGTTCTCTGCAGCCCGGTGACGACACCGTGGCCAGCCGTCGGTAGGTAAAACGTGAGTAGCCGGTACTTCCTGAAGTCTTCCACGGTGTTGTCGTCGTCCACAGCAGATTTAGCGACATAAACAAGATAATCTCTTCTGTAGGTCACGTCACCCCGACATCCGCCCACGGCGCTTATCCAATCAGACGCGTTAGATCCGCCCGTTTATCCAATCAGACGCGCTAGACCCGGCCGTTTATCCAATCAGACGCGTTAGACCCGCCTGTTTATCCAATCAGACGCGTTAGACCCACCCATTTATCCAATCAGACGCGTTAGACCGGCCCGTTTATCCAATCAGACGCGTTAGACCCGCCCGCTCCTCTCTGAAAGGAGATTCTGTCCTGATGAACTCTTTATTTCAACATACAGAGAAAACAAAATAAAAACAATTTAACGTGATAAAAGGAATCTTGTTCATAAACTATTGTAGAATACTGTTGTTCAGATGTTAATATAATGTGGTTGGCAGAGTTGTGGCTCAGTTGGTAGAGCATGGTGTGTGCAACGCCAGGGTTGTGGGTTCGATTCCCACGGGAGCCAGAACAAAAATGCATGAAGTGAAATGTATGAATTCACTACTGTAAGTTGCTCTGGATAAGAGCTATTTGTAGATACACAGAGAACAGTAAATACAGTTGTTCAGCTGTTAATATATTGTGATTGGCAGATGAAGTTGAACAAATTAATCAATAAAGGTTTTTCTATAGTTGAATCTCAACTGCATTGGTCATTAATTCACAATGTGGCAGGCTGAGGCAGTAACCTATATCTTCTCACTCTCATTAGTGCGATTCCTGGTCCACTCAAATTAAAATCAAATAACATGTTTCTACAATCAAGTTGTAGAAACATCTCAAGGATGATCAAATGGAAACAGGAGGCACCTGAGCTCAATTTAGACTCATAGGAAAGGGTCTGAATACTTACGTAAATGTGATTTCAGTTTATTAATTTTAATACATTTGCCAAAAAATTCTAAAAAGCGGTTTCTGTTTTGTTATTATGGGATATTGTGTGTAGATTGATGAGGGAAAACAATAATTTTATCCATTTTAGAATAGGCCTGTAATGTAAACGAAATATAGAAAAAGTCAAGGGGTCTGAATACTTTCCAAATTCACTGTAAAGTCTGGTGAATGTGCAGGTTGTCCGGGTAACCATTAATGAACTATTTAGCAGTCTTAATGCTCAGGTACCATTTGCTGGACGGTAGTAGAGTGAACGGTCTTCTAGATATTCTTAGAGGTCCTGGGTGGCATGGAGCTCGGCCTCAGTATCAAAGAGGGATGTGAGGCAAATCTCAGCCCAGCGGCTGATGCAGTGTGCTCAGCCGGCAGAGAAAAGGAGGTCCCTGATCACAGGAGGGGTGGGATTCACACATACAGACCAGAGTGAAAGGACCGCCAAGCCATAGTTCCCATAATGCACCACTGGTCCCATGATGACAGATTTCATGCTCCGACTACGCCATGACACACACACAAATACAGCCATCTTCCGAACACCAAACCCACCGTGTAACTGATGGCATCGTTATATACAAACAGCGGTGTCATATGACAGCTTCATGATATATGAATCTGCCATTTATCTTGGCATTCTTTCAACCAGCTTCATGAGGTAGTCACCCAGAATGCATTTCAATTAGTAGGTGTGCCCTGTTAAATGTTAATTTGTGGAATTTCTTTCTTTAATGCGTTTGAGCCAATCAGGTGTGTTGTGACAAGGTAGGGGGGTATACAGAATTATATCCCTATTTGGTAAAAGACCAAGTCCATATTATTGGAGGTGTTGGACCGCAGAGTGAAGGAAAAGCAGCCAACAAATGCTCAGCATATGTGGGAACTCCTTCAAGACTGTGGGAATAGCAGTCCAGGTGAAGCGGCATGATGAACAGCGGCGTCACATGATTGGTCTCCCAAGTGGCGCAGCAGTCTAGGCAATGCATCTCAGTGCAAGAAGCATCACTACAGTCCCTGGCTCGAATCCAGCTGTGATTGGGAGTCCCATAGGGCGGCGCACAACTGGCCCAGCATCATCCGGGTATAGCCCAGGGTAGGCCATCATTGTAAATAAGAATTTAAATAAAGGTATTTAAATAGTGGCGTCACATGATATTTAAATACTAGAGTAAATCAAACCTCCCTTTCCACATTAACCTCTAAATGGGGGCGGCAGCATAGCCTAGTGGTTAGAGTGGAGGGGCGGCAGGTAGCCTAGTGGTTAGAGTGGAGGGGCGGCAGGTAGCCTAGTGGTTAGAGTGGAGGGGCGGCAGGTAGCCTAGTGGTTAGAGTGGAGGGAGGCAGGTAGCCTAGTGGTTAGAGTGGAGGGGCGGCAGGTAGCCTAGTGGTTAGAGTGGAGGGAGGCAGGTAGCCTAGTGGTTAGAGTGGAGGGAGGCAGGTAGCCTAGTGGTTAGAGTGGAGGGGCGGCAGGTAGCCTAGTGGTTAGAGTGGAGGGGCAGCAGGTAGCCTAGTGGTTAGAGTGGAGGGGCAGCAGGTAGCCTAGTGGTTAGAGTGGAGGGGCGGCAGGTAGCCTAGTGGTTAGAGTGGAGGGGAGGCAGGTAGCCTAGTGGTTAGAGTGGAGGGGAGGCAGGTAGCCTAGTGGTTAGAGTGGAGGGGAGGCAGGTAGCCTAGTGGTTAGAGTGGAGGGGAGGCAGGTAGCCTAGTGGTTAGAGTGGAGGGGAGGCAGGTAGCCTAGTGGTTAGAGTGGAGGGGAGGCAGGTAGCCTAGTGGTTAGAGTGGAGGGGAGGCAGGTAGCCTAGTGGTTAGAGTGGAGGGGCGGCAGGTAGCCTAGTGGTTAGAGTGGAGGGCGGCAGGTAGCCTAGTGGTTAGAGTGGAGGGGCGGCAGGTAGCCTAGTGGTTAGAGTGGAGGGGCGGCAGGTAGCCTAGTGGTTAGAGTGGAGGGACGGCAGGTAGCCTAGTGGTTAGAGTGGAGGGGAGGCAGGTAGCCTAGTGGTTAGTGGAGGGGCGGCAGGTAGCCTAGTGGTTAGAGTGGAGGGGAGGCAGGTAGCCTAGTGGTTAGAGTGGAGGGGAGGCAGGTAGCCTAGTGGTTAGAGTGGAGGGGTGGCAGGTAGCCTAGTGGTTAGAGTGGAGGGGCGGCAGGTAGCCTAGTGGTTAGAGTGGAGGGGCGGCAGGTAGACTAGTGGTTAGAGTGGAGGGGCGGCAGGTAGCCTAGTGGTTAGAGTGGAGGGGAGGCAGGTAGCCTAGTGGTTAGAGTGGAGGGGCGGCAGGTAGCCTAGTGGTTAGAGTGGAGGGGCGGCAGGTAGCCTAGTGGTTAGAGTGGAGGGGAGGCAGGTAGCCTAGTGGTTAGAGTGGAGGGGGAGGCAGGTAGCCTAGTGGTTAGAGTGGAGGGGCGGCAGGTAGCCTAGTGGTTGGAGTGGAGGGACGGCAGGTAGCCTAGTGGTTAGAGTGGAGGGGGGCAGGTAGCCTAGTGGTTAGAGTGGAGGGGGGCAGGTAGCCTAGTGGTTAGAGTGGAGGGGCGGCAGGTAGCCTAGTGGTTAGAGCGGAGTGGAGGCAGGTAGCCTAGTGGTTAGAGTGGAGGGGCGGCAGGTAGCCTAGTGGTTGGAGTGGAGGGACGGCAGGTAGCCTAGTGGTTAGAGTGGAGGGGGGGCAGGTAGCCTAGTGGTTAGAGTGGAGGGGGGGCAGGTAGCCTAGTGGTTAGAGTGGAGGGCGGCAGGTAGCCTAGTGGTTAGAGCGGAGTGGAGGCAGGTAGCCTAGTGGTTAGAGTGGAGGGGGGCAGGTAGCCTAGTGGTTAGAGTGTAGGGCGGCAGGTAGCCTAGTGGTTAGAGTGTAGGGGCGGCAGGTAGCCTAGTGGTTAGAGTGGAGGGGCGGCAGGTAGCCTAGTGGTTAGAGTGGAGGGGCGGCAGGTAGCCTAGTGGTTAGAGTGGAGGGCGGCAGGTAGCCTAGTGGTTAGAGTGGAGGGGCGGCAGGTAGCCTAGTGGTTAGAGTGGAGGGGCGGCAGGTAGCCTAGTGGTTAGAGTGGAGGGGCGGCAGGTAGCCTAGTGGTTAGAGTGGAGGGGCGGCAGGTAGCCTAGTGGTTAGAGTGTTGGACCAGTAACCGAAAGGTCGCAAGATCAAATCCTCCGAGCTGACCAGGTAAAAATCTGTCGTTCTGCCCCCTGAACAAGGCAGTTAACCCACTGTTCCCCGGTAGGCCGTCATTGTAAATAAGAATTAGTTCTTAACCGACTTGTTTAAATAAAGGTTTAAAAAATAAAACTAACAATTTGTTTGGTGTGACCGTCAGTGAGAACCAACAAATGAAAGACGAGGGCGATGTGTTTTTATGAACATTTTATTCCTCTGTACATCTCCCCCAGCCGCCATCTAGATGATGCCAATCTGAAACACAGGACATGAACAGGCATTTAGACAGGCATCGTAGGACTGTTATAAGGCGTCATAGGGCATTTATAAAAAGCATCACAGAGCAGGTGGTCTCTGGCATCAGTGGTTCCTTTGAGTCGGTCATTATTCGACAGAAATTATATCATACATCATCTGCGCAGAGACTCTCCCTGCAGGCTGATTGGACACCACAACCCCGTCCTCCAACGCTATTGGCCGACAGTGAACAGAAATGTGTGCATCTCAACACTGTCCAGTAGTCTCCTCTACGTGGACTAGTAGAGTGATAGACAGTCCTCATCGAGAGGAGTCTTGCGGACGGCTGCGACGCAGAGCCGTTTCTGTCATAACGGTGCACCACTCTATAGAGCTCACCTTGTTGGCCACATCCAGCGCATCGTAATCTGGAGCCAGGCGTACGTATGCCTTCTTCTCACCATCAGGCCTGGGGGGGAGAAAGCGTGGAGGAGGGGGAGAGAGAGTGGAGGGGGAGAGAGCGGGGGGGGAGAAAGCGTGGGGGGGAGAAAGAGTGGAGGAGGGGGAGAAAGAGTGGAGGAGGGGGAGAAAGAGTGGAGGGGGGAGAAAGCGTGGAGGAGGGGGAGAAAGAGTGGAGGAGGGGGGAGAAAGAGTGGAGGAGGGGGAGAAAGCGTGGAGGGGGGAGAAAGCGTGGAGGAGGGGGAGAAAGCGTGGAGGAGGGGAGAAAGCGTGGAGGAGGGGGAGAAAGAGTGGAGGAGGGGAGAAAGCGTGGAGGAGGGGGGAGAAAGCGTGGAGGAGGGGGAGAAAGCGTGGAGGAGGGGGAGAAAGCGTGGAGGAGGGGGAGAAAGCGTGGAGGAGGGGGAGAAAGCGTGGAGGAGGGGGAGAAAGCGTGGAGGAGGGGGAGAAAGCGTGGAGGAGGGGGAGAAAGAGTGGAGGAGGGGGAGAAAGCGTGGAGGAGGGGAGAAAGCGTGGAGGAGGGGGAGAAAGCGTGGAGGAGGGGGAGAAAGCGTGGAGGAGGGGAGAAAGCGTGGAGGAGGGGGAGAAAGCGTGGAGGAGGGGGAGAAAGAGTGGAGGAGGGGAGAAAGCGTGGAGGAGGGGAGAAAGCGTGGAGGAGGGGGAGAAAGCGTGGAGGAGGGGGAGAAAGCGTGGAGGAGGGGGAGAAAGCGTGGAGGAGGGGGAGAAAGAGTGGAGGAGGGGGAGAAAGAGTGGAGGAGGGGGAGAAAGAGTGGAGGATATTATTATGACCTCATGGAGGAGGGGTCAGTGGGGAAAATAATGGACAATAGACTTTGTAATGTAATAGACGAACCATTAATTACGTCCAGACCTTCTAATGCTGCTGCTCCAGTTTCAACTGTTCTGCCTGCGGCTATGGAACCCTAACCTGTTCACCGGACGTGCTACCTGTCCCAGACCTGCTGTTTTCAACTCTCTAGAGACAGCAGGAGCGGTAGAGATACTCTCAATGATCGGCTATGAAAAAGCCAACTGACATTTACTCTTGAGGTGCTGACTTGTTGCACTCTCGACAACCACTGACTATTATTTTAACATTTATGAACATCTTGGCCATGTTCTGTTATAATCTCCACCCAGCACAGCCAGAAGAGGACTAGCATCCCTCATAGCCTGGTTCCTCTCTAGGTTTCTTCCTAGGTTTTGCCTTTCTAGGGAGTTTTTCCTAGCCACCCCTCATAGCCTGGTTCCTCTCTAGGTTTCTTCCTAGGTTTTGCCTTTCTAGGGAGTTTTCCTAGCCACCCCTCATAGCCTGGTTCCTCTCTAGGTTTCTTCCTAGGTTTTGGCCTTTCTAGAGAGGTTTTCCTAGCCACCGTGCTTCTACACCTGCATTGCTTGCTGTTTGGGGGGTTTTAGGCTGGGTTTCTGTACAGCACTTTGAGATCAGATCAGCTGATGTAAGAAGGGCTATATAAATACATTTGATTGATTGGTGTAATAGGTGGTACCCATTAACTCAGACCAGCGGCCAGGACAGTACCCAGTGACTAATAGTTAGATGTTAGTACCTTTAGGCTAGTAATGGACTAATCAGGGTTAGTTGAGTAATGTCAGGATTATATCATGTACCTGATGAATGGGTCTAGTAGTTAGGATTAGAGGTATACGGGTAGGGTCGTACCTGATGAATGGGTCTAGTAGTTAGGATTAGAGGTATACGGGTAGGGTCGTACCTGATGAATGGGTCTAGTAGTTAGGATTAGAGGTATACGGGTAGGGTCGTACCTGATGAATGGGTCTAGTAGTTAGGATTAGAGGTATACGGGTAGGGTCGTACCTGATGAATGGGTCTAGTAGTTAGGATTAGAGGTATACGGGTAGGGTCGTACCTGATGAATGGGTCTAGTAGTTAGGATTAGAGGTATACGGGTAGGGTCGTACCTGATGAATGGGTCTAGTAGTTAGGATTAGAGGTATACGGGTAGGGTCGTACCTGATGAATGGGTCTAGTAGTTAGGATTAGAGGTATACGGGTAGGGTCGTACCTGATGAATGGGTCTAGTAGTTAGGATTAGAGGTATACGGGTAGGGTCGTACCTGATGAATGGGTCTAGTAGTTAGGATTAGAGGTATACGGGTAGGGTCGTACCTGATGAATGGGTCTAGTAGTTAGGATTAGAGGTATACGGGTAGGGTCGTACCTGATGAATGGGTCTAGTAGTTAGGATTAGAGGTATACGGGTAGGGTCGTACCTGATGAATGGGTCTAGTAGTTAGGATTAGAGGTATAGGGGTAGGGTCGTACCTGATGAATGGGTCTAGTAGTTAGGATTAGAGGTATACGGGTAGGGTCGTACCTGATGAATGGGTCTAGTAGTTAGGATTAGAGGTATACGGGTAGGGTCGTACCTGATGAATGGGTCTAGTAGTTAGGATTAGAGGTATACGGGTAGGGTCGTACCTGATGAATGGGTCTAGTAGTTAGGATTAGAGGTATACGGGTAGGGTCGTACCTGATGAATGGGTCTAGTAGTTAGGATTAGAGGTATACGGGTAGGGTCGTACCTGATGAATGGGTCTAGTAGTTAGGATTAGAGGTATACGGGTAGGGTCGTACCTGATGAATGGGTCTAGTAGTTAGGATTAGAGGTATACGGGTAGGGTCGTACCTGATGAATGGGTCTAGTAGTTAGGATTAGAGGTATACGGGTAGGGTCGTACCTGATGAATGGGTCTAGTAGTTAGGATTAGAGGTATACGGGTAGGGTCGTACCTGATGAATGGGTCTAGTAGTTAGGATTAGAGGTATACGGGTAGGGTCGTACCTGATGAATGGGTCTAGTAGTTAGGATTAGAGGTATAGGGGTAGGGTCGTACCTGATGAATGGGTCTAGTAGTTAGGATTAGAGGTATACGGGTAGGGTCGTACCTGATGAATGGGTCTAGTAGTTAGGATTAGAGGTATACGGGTAGGGTCGTACCTGATGAATGGGTCTAGTAGTTAGGATTAGAGGTATACGGGGAGGGTCGTACCTGATGAATGGGTCTAGTAGTTAGGATTAGAGGTATACGGGGAGGGTCGTACCTGATGAGCGTGTTGACCTTGGCCACATCGATGTCGTACAGCTTCTTGACGGCGTGTTTGATCTGGTGCTTGTTGGCCTTGATGTCTACGATGAAGACGAGGGTGTTGTTGTCCTCGATCTTCTTCATGGCAGACTCTGTCGTCAGAGGGAACTTAATGATGGCATAGTGGTCCAACCTGGGAGAGGGAGGGAGAAGGACGGGGGAGGGAGGGAGAAGGACGGGGGAGGGGAGGGAGAAGGACGGGGGGAGGGAGGGAGAAGGACGGGGGGAGGGAGGGAGAAGGACGGGGGGAGGGAGGGAGAAGGACGGGGGGAGGGAGGGGGAAGGACGGGGGAGGGGAGGGAGAAGGACGGGGGGAGGGAGGGAGAAGGACGGGGGGAGGGAGGGAGAAGGACGGGGGGAGGGGAGGGAGAAGGACGGGGGGAGGGGAGGGAGAAGGACGGGGGGAGGGGAGGGAGAAGGACGGGGGGAGGGAGGGAGAAGGACGGGGGTGAGGGAGGGAGAAGGACGGGGGTGAATAGGAGCTCACGTTCAGCACGCACCAAACTAACGCTACGGCCCAACCCCTTCAAATGTCATTCGTCCCATGAACCCCATTAAACAAAGACAGGTCTGTTGCTCTAAGGTGCATCAGTGGTTTATAAGGATGGAATCATGGGATATCATACTTTGATCGCTGTTACCATCATTTGCACCTTGAGCAGAGAAACTAACCTGGACTAAACCATAAAATCTCATTCACAGCCATTTTTAAAACGAAGGTTGTAATAAAATAGAAGAATCCTCAAAACAGATGTAACATGTCGGTACTGTACCAACACCGTTCTATTGGCATTCTTACAGTTTGTATGACTTACTTATTCCTGCGAGGGGCGCTCTTCCGGGGGTACTTGGGTTGTCTGCGGAGGCGCAGGGTTTTGGGGCGGCGGAAGGTCGGAGAGGTTCTTATCTTCTTCTTCCTCTGGCTGTGGACTCCTTTCAGAACAGCCTTCTTGGCCTTTAGGGCTTTCACCTTGGCCTCGGTCTTGGCTGGGACAGCTACAGAGGGAGAGAGAAGACGTTAAGACTGGGACAGCTACAGAGGGAGAGAGAAGACGTTAAGACTGGGACAGCTACAGAGGGAGAGAAGACGTTAAGACTGGGACAGCTACAGAGGGAGAGAAGACGTTAAGACTGGGACAGCTACAGAGGGAGAGAAGACGTTAAGACTGGGACAGCTACAGAGGAGAGAGAAGACGTTAAGACTGGGACAGCTAC
Organism: Salmo salar; assembly: GCF_905237065.1. Taxonomy (NCBI): domain Eukaryota; kingdom Metazoa; phylum Chordata; class Actinopteri; order Salmoniformes; family Salmonidae; genus Salmo; species Salmo salar. The sequence continues at coordinate 109,508,933 of NC_059452.1, forward strand.
AGAGGGAGAGAAGACGTTAAGACTGGGACAGCTACAGAGGGAGAGAAGACGTTAAGACTGGGACAGCTACAGAGGAGAGAGAAGACGTTAAGACTGGGACAGCTACAGAGGGAGAGAAGACGTTAAGACTGGGACAGCTACAGAGGAGAGAGAAGACGTTAAGACTGGGACAGCTACAGAGGGAGAGAAGACGTTAAGACTGGGACAGCTACAGAGGGAGAGAAGACGTTAAGACTGGGACAGCTACAGAGGGAGAGAAGACGTTAAGACTGGGACAGCTACAGAGGAGAGAGAAGACGTTAAGACTGGGACAGCTACAGAGGAGAGAGAAGACGTTAAGACTGGGACAGCTACAGAGGGAGAGAGAAGACGTTAAGACTGGGACAGCTACAGAGGAGAGAGAGAATGGTTTAACTTGGTTAAGGCCTGAACAGCTACAGGAGATACGTTAGAGGGGGTTTATAAACTAAAGCTGATTAGTTTAACATCCTAAAATCAGAACACTGTTGAACATCTGACCCATCTATATATCAAAATAATTAGCAAGGCATTGCAGTAAACAACCAATTAGTCTTTACATGGCCGGTGTGCTCTAAATACCTGCATCCGACAATTTTGGTTTTCTTGGGAGACCTTAGAAAGACATATCTGGGATTGCAAATTCCTTCTGAAATTATTAACACATAAACCTGAACTATAGTACACTTCTCAAAAAGGTTGGGAAGAATTTTATATGGCAGATTGACCATTTTCTCTTATTTGTCGGGTCAAGTGTGTAAAGACAAATATATTAACCGAATATTTTCTTTCCTACTCCCAAAGTTGGTTTAATTTATTTATGTGTAATGGGCTCCCACCCTTTACTGATGTTTGGGGGGCCTTTCAGCCGTTTCTAGTTATTCTGTAGCTTATTTGTATTTACAATTTAACAAAAAGCCAATAAATATACTGTTAAAAATAAAGTCTGCTAGCATTTGTCAAGCCATCGAGGATTACAGTTTGATGCATACCTTCAATACATGTAAAGTATGTACAACGCAGACCACACCGCAACGTGTTAGGAAATGAATGTACTTCTGGTTACTAAAACGCAATGTGATCGAGGCGTTACTACAGGCCATGCTGTCAAGACTACCCCAACAAAACAACATGACGAATAAACAATTAAATATACCACACACGGGTTGTATTCACTCAAGTAAACAAACTTATGAATGTGAGAAATGGTCATTAATACGCGGAATGAAATAGTCATGAATGTTTCAGCGAACTGACTAGCTAGCATAGCCACATTGGACGGAAACATGGTCGGCGGCTAACTTCTACATTTCGCGACTTTTTAGACAGATAAAATAACTAAGGACGTCTGTGACTTTCAACGAATGTAAAGAACATATATCCATCTTTACACACATGTATAAACAACACGTGTGGTTCTTGATATTAAGTGATTTTACGCCAAAAACAATGTAAAGATTCACAGACCTTCCTTCTTCGCCTTCGGTGCCATGGTGAGAAAGGAAGAGCGCTCGGGGTTTCCACAACTATAATACAGGGGCGAGACCAGCGGTACTCATATCTCGCGAGACTGGCGAACTGCATCATGGTACTTGTAGCGTCAGAGCAGTATCCTTTCTGTTGAGCGTTACTAGCGCTTCGCCTGTCTACCGGAAGTTGATGCTGTTGCTATGCAACTTCTTGGTAGCTTGTTATTTATTTATTTATTTATTTATTTATATATATTTTTTTTTTTTTTTAACCTTTATTTAACCAGGTAGGCAAGTTGAGAATAAGTTCTCATTTACAATTGCGACCTGGCCTAGATAAAGCAAAGCAGTTCGACACATACAACAACACAGAGTTACACATGGAAAAAAAGAAAAGAAACATACAGTCAAAAATACAGTACAAAAATAAGTCTATATACAATGTGATCATGGTACTTGTAGCGTCAGAATATGGATATACGTGGGCTTAAAGTCCAAACCTTAGCTGTGTTCGAATTACCCAAACTAACATACTGTATAATACATACTAAAATAAATGTATAGTAACTGAACGGTATCCTTTCAGTTGAGCGTTACAAGCCTGTCTACCGGAAGTTGATGCTGTTGCTATGCAACTGCTTGGTAGCTTGTTAGCATAACACATTACTAGCTAGACATCTTACGACTAAATTAACAATGTCCATTAAGAAAGCACAACGACTTTTATCACTTAGCTATGAATGACGTGAAATAATCAAGTCAATAGGTTTACAAACGCTCAGTTAAATTGTTGCCAGTGTAACCGGCTAGCTAGTTAGCAGGGTGCGACCTGCTAATATCGTTTGAAATCGGTGACGTCACTTGCTCTGAGACCTTGCAGTAGTTCCCACGGCTTTTGTGGAGCCCAACACTCTGTATAACATGAAAAACAACACAACCAGCTCTGCCAGGGCGAGTAAAATTGTCAGAGTGAGATGTTTCTGGAAGTAGCTAAAAAGCCAGCCATCGTTAGCTTGGGTGCTTGACTGCCGTTGTGAGATCAGAACGCTCTGATGAACCAGAGTATGTGTCCAATGTACGCACTGGCTCCGAAAGCCAAACGCAATTTACGAACACACAGTTGGGTAGTTAGTTAGATAGCATATAGTTAATATACTGGCAAGTTTGATGTATTAGTAGCCAACTAACGTTAGGTAGCTAGCTAACATACCGGTACATCGATTTACCTGATATCGTCGGATGGCTAGTATGCGATGTCTTCTAGCCAAGACATGAAATGCATCATAATTGACTGTAATACATATCAATCACAAACCACAGCTACCGGTGGTTCCATGGTGACTGAAAACACAACCTTGGGACAAACGAGTGACGGATTTCCGGGCAAGGGCGATCCATTTAAAATTAATTCATTCCTCCCTTGCCCAGCAAATGTCAACTTGTTTGGAATGCAAGACTGCACCTTTGTTTAAGAAACTCTATCTTGTCTATTTACAATATTAATGTACGCCAATTATGCACTTTCATCAACAAATGCTCATACCTCCCAGACGTTTACCTAAACCCTTTAATGGATTCTTTCAGGTTAATTCTGAAATCCATCTATATAACACAAGACGCTGTGATAACCTTCACCCTCCCCACTGCCGCACCTCACATAGTCAATTCTCCATCCTATACAGAGGTACCATACTCTGGAAATATTATCTTCACATTGCCAAAACAACATCATCCCTTAGTAACTTCAAGTGAAGACTGGGGGCTCAGCCTGATGTACCAAACTACTCAGTAATCTCCTCCATGAAGACTGGGGGTCAGCCTGATGAATCAAACTACTCAGTAATCTCCTCCATGAAGACTGGGGGTCAGCCTGATGAACCAAACTACTCAGTAATCTCCTCCATGAAGACTGGGGGTCAGCCTGATGAATCAAACTACTCAGTAATCTCCTCCATGAAGACTGAGGGTCTGCCTGATGAACCAAACTACTCAGTAATCTCCTCCATGAAGACTGGGGGTCAGCCTGATGAACCAAACTACTCAGTAATCTCCTCCATGAAGACTGGAGGTCAGCCTGATGAACCAAACTACTCAGTAATCTCGTCCATGAAGACTGGGGGTCAGCCTGAACCAAACTACTCAGTAATCTCCTCCATGAAGACTGGGGGTCAGCCTGATGAACCAAACTACTCAGTAATCTCCTCCATATTGCCTGGCTCTCTCACACTCATTTGCACTCACACATTTAAACATTTTAAAACATTTTTTACTGATCAATTAATTTATAAATTTATAATTAGTAGGTTTTGTTAACCGTTTTAACAAACCTTTTTTATTTTTGAATGTATGTATTGTATATAGTTTTTTTTGTGGTGTGGTTTTTATATAAGGCCCTGGGCTTCCAACCACCCGCTCACTGTTTTTCATTGATTGGTTTTTATCTGTATTGTTGTTTATCACTTGTTTTCTTTGGTGCAAATAAATTAAAACTAAAACTAACAAAATAGAGCCCTGACCTCAACCCCATCGAACACCTTTGGGATGAATTGGAACGTCGACTGTGAGCCAGGCCTAATCACCCAACATCAGCACCTGACCTCACTAACGCTCTTTTGGCTGAATGGAAGCAAGTCCTCGCAGCAATGTTCCAACATCTAGTGGAAAGCCTTCCCAGAAGAGTGGAGGCTGTTATAGCAGCAATGTTCCAACATCTAGTGGAAAGCCTTCCCAGAAGAGAGGAGGCTGTTATAGCAGCAATGATCCAACATCTAGTGGAAAGCCTTCCCTGAAGAGTGGAGGGCTGTTATAGCAGCAATGTTCCAACATCTAGTGGAAAGCCTTCCCAGAAGAGTGGAGGGCTGTTATAGCAGCAATGTTCCAACATCTAGTGGAAAGCCTTCCCTGAAGAGTGGAGGCTGTTATAGCAGCAATGTTCCAACATCTAGTGGAAAGCCTTCCCTGAAGAGTGGAGGCTGTTATAGCAGCAATGTTCCAACATCTAGTGGAAAGCCTTCCCTGAAGAGTGGAGGCTGTTATAGCAGCAAAGGGGGGGGGGGACCAACTCCATATTAATGCCCATAATTCTGCAATGAGATGTTCGAAGAGCAGATGTCCACATACTTTTGTTCATGTAGTGTACATGCATACCAAAAGAAAAAAATAAACACATAAAACAAACTGTACAAATATATAAGGAAGTTGAATCTACATTCAAAATGCATATTTATTAAATAACATAACCAAGTACACAGGTTTAAGAAAAAATACAAAATGCATGAAAATAAAATAAAATCATGAAACATCTCAGGTCTTATACTGTACATATTACACATATTGTATCAGACATATCCGACATATCATACCAGACATATCATACCAGACATATCATACCAGACATATCATACCAGACATATCATATCAGACATATCATACCAGACATATCATACCAGACATATCATATCAGACATATCCGACATATCATACCAGACATATCATATCAGACATATCATACCAGACATATCATACCAGACATATCATATCAGACATATCATACCAGACATATCATACCAGACATATTGTATCAGACATATCCGACATATCATACCAGACATATCATATCAGACATATCATACCAGACATATCATACCAGACATATCATATCAGACATATCATACCAGACATATCATATCAGACATATCATACCAGACATATCATACCAGACATATCATATCAGACATATCATACCAGACATATCATACCAGACATATCATACCAGACATATCATACCAGACATATCATACCAGACATATCATATCAGACATATCATATCAGACATATCATATCAGACATACCAGACATATCATACGAGACATATCATACCAGACATATCATACCAGACATATCATACCAGACATATCATACCAGACATATCATATCAGACATATCATATCAGACATATCATATCAGACATATCATACCAGACATATCATACCAGACATATCATATCAGACATATCATACCAGACATATCATACCAGACATATCATACCAGACATATCATACCAGACATATCATACCAGACATATCATATCAGACATATCATATCAGACATATCATACCAGACATATCATACCAGACATATCATATCAGACATATCATACCAGACATATCATACCAGACATATCATATCAGACATATCATACCAGACATATCATATCAGACATATCATACCAGACATATCATATCAGACATATCATATTAGACATATCATACCAGCTTGACTGCATCAAAGGCAGCAATGAGTTTCACGGCATGTTTGCATTTAACAAACCTTAATAATTGCACAAAGATATCAAGCTCTCTTTTAAAAATCTATAATAAGGGGATAGTTTTCCAAAAAAATATAGACATTTGTGTATAAAGCATTTGTCTAATACAAGTAAATTATTGAACAGGAAATTGAAATCATAATTTTAAAATAAACCAAATTTGACGACATTGTGTGTGAAATTGGCAATAATAATCTTCGAAAAGAATAAATCATGTAACTCCACCCACATCAAAAGAAAATCTGTTCAGTAGTTTCAATGTCATTCCCACAAAATGTACAGTCATTACAATCTACATTGAATTTCAACCTTAAAAATGTATTTGATGGATAAATATCATTTAGAATGTTAAAATGCTTCTCTTTGGCCTTGAGTTGTGTAGGGAAAGACATTTTCTTATTGTCTTGGTTTACAGATTCATCAACATTTGACAGATAAAAAGTCAAATTTTTTAACTGTTCTGGGAAGAATTCTTTGTAAATAACTTGTCTGAGATGTTTATTGTTAACTCTTCATCCTGCAAACAGCTATCTGTGTATGGCAGGCAAGGAGACGCATCTGAATACAATAACATTCCCTTCACCAGCAGCACAACACTAGAAGGAAAAGCATTTATGACGGTACAATATTGCTTTGGGTCGACAAGGAAAGTCATATTATATATATATTTTTTTTAAATCATTATAGCTGAAGATATTACCACTTTCATCTATTATATCTGTAACAGACCAAATTTATTTTTATTCATAGATTGTTCAAAGTATATGGTTTTGTTACAGTGCTGACAAGATACATGTCTCTCTGGACTGGTGGGCTGTCTAGCTCCCGCCTATCCTCTCTTTGGATTGGTGGATACATCTCATTATTGTAATATTTTTTTGAATATTCGGTGAGGGTCGCTGACATCAACCCGCCTGTTATTCAATGGAGATTCTACAGTACATTGGGAAATTATTCAGACTCCTTGACTTTTTCCACATTTTGTTACGTTACAACTTTATTCTAAAATTGATTAAATAATTCCCCCCCCTCCCCTCAATCTACACACAATACCCCATAATGACATCACAATACCCCATAATGACAAGGCAAAAACAGGCTTAGAAATTGCTCAGTTTGGCTGGGCGGCCAGCTCCAGGAAGAGTCTTGGTGGTTCCAAACTTCTTCCATTTAAGAATGATGGAGGCCACTGTGTTCTTGGGGACCTTCAATGCTGCAGACATTTTTTGGTACCCTTCCCCCAGATCTGTGCCTCGACACAATCCTGTCTCTGAGCTCTACGGACAATTCCTTCGACCTCATGGCTTGGTTTTTTGCTCTGACATGCACTGTCAACTGTGGGACCTTATATAGACAGGTGTGTGTCTTTCCAAATCATGTCCAATCAATTGAATTGACCACAGGTGGACTCCAATCAAGTTGTAGAAACATCTCAAGGATGATCAATGGAAACAGGATTCACCTGAGCTCAATTTAGAGTCTCATAGTAAAGGGTCTGAATACTGTTTTTTATTAAAGTATCATGTTTTTATTTTTAATACAATTGCTCAAATTTCTAAAAACCTGTTTTTGTTTTGTCATTACTGGGTATTGTGTGTAGATTGTGTCTTGGAAAGTATTTTACACAGGGACACTCAAAGTCAATCTTAAATGAATCATTGTTTATTGTCAGCATCCTAGAGAGGTTCCAACCAACTCAATGCACCATAGAACACATGTCAATCAGGAGCTCTGCTGGGTCAGTCCCAGCTCAATGCACCATAGAACACATGTCAATCAGGAGCTCTGCTGGGTCAGTCCCAGCTCAATGCACCATAGAACACATGTCAATCAGGAGCTCTGCTGGGTCAGTCCCAGCTCAATGCACCATAGAACACATGTCAATCAGGAGCTCTGCTGGGTCAGTCCCAGCTCAATGCACCATAGAACACATGTCAATCAGGAGCTCTGCTGGGGCAGTCCCAGCTCAATGCACCATAGAACACATGTCAATCAGGAGCTCTGCTGGGTCAGTCCCAACTCAATGCACCATAGAACACATGTCAATCAGGAGCTCTGCTGGGGCAGTCCCAGCTCAATGCACCATAGAACACATGTCAATCAGGAGCTCTGCTGGGTCAGTCCCAACTCAATGCACCATAGAACACATGTCAATCAGGAGCTCTGCTGGGGCAGTCCCAGCTCAATGCACCATAGAACACATGTCAATCAGGAGCTCTGCTGGGTCAGTCCCAACAGTTGTCTTATATACGGCTATACACAGACAAGTTATATTTGCATGATTTAGCATAATGAATTCATCATTATCCATTTTGTTTCATTTATGTGACCGACCAACACTGGTTCAGAACATGTGACAGACCAATACCTCACGAGGATTCTTCTCTCTAAGCTGAGACCTTGAAACTGAAATATCTTTTGTTCTCAAAACAAGGTTCTGTGCGCACTGCCAAATTGCAGATAGTGACAAGTGAAGATTCCTTCAATCAGTCACTTACATGAACACAGAAATTAGTTATTAGAAAAGCTCAAGTATAACATTTCCATCACAATTGTTTTAAGGGAAAATGTAACCAATTTTAGAATAAGGCTGTAACGTAACAAAATGTGGAAAAAGTCAAGGGGTCTGAATACTTTATGAATGTATGCTACTAGTCCCATGCCATGAATATGCATAGCCATCTGGAGATAACTCTGTGTTATAAAGTGTTTTTTTTTTTCTCAAAAAGTTTATGGGATGTTACATGTCCAACATACAATCAGTACACTCGTAACTTCAGCATTAAAACTTCTATTAGAGCAAATAAACATCAAGTAGCAAATAATCCATTCATTTTTGATGTTGACGAAATTCGACCTCCCAACAAAAACTCCTTGCTTGGTGGGCGGAATGACAACAACAAAACACCACATGACAGTTTTTTCAGCCGAGTTGAGACTCGCTCTTTCTCTTCGATACAATTCTACAAGATTTGATTTTATTGTCCTCATGTGAACAGAGCTTCTCACAGCCATTGGACACTTGAAATGTAGACAAGGACAGCGAACTGTCCTTTGTAGTTAAGGTACAACGCTTTGGAACAATGTAAAAAAAAAAACTAAAAAGGCTTTATACTACACATATGAAATTCATATTACATTTTTCCTCCATTATATTATAGTCACATTGCATATTTCATAAATCAATCCAATGCTTTTACATCCTTGACGAGGAGTGAACCAGGACACGCGTCATGGAGAAGGGGGAGGAATGAGCCCTTAGGAAGAGTCAGTAAACAGGTCTCTGGACCAATCACACGCTTCATTTCCCTCGTGGAGGGAGGGGCTAACAGACCTGCTGTCTTCGAGCTGCTGGTTGGCTAAACCCTCTGTCTGTCCCTCTCTCAGTGTCTGGTGAACATGTGTAGATTTCCTGTTCTCTCGTTCTCCCCCTGTGGTCCTCCCTCTGTTCTCTGCTCCTGTAGTCCTCCCTCTGTTGTCTCCCCCTGTGGTCCTCCCTCTGTTGTCTTGTTCTCCCCCTGTGGTCCTCCCTCTGTTCTCTCCCCCTGTGGTCCTCCCTCTGTTCTCTCCCCCTGTGGTCCTCCCTCTGTTCTCTCCCCCTGTGGTCCTCCCTCTGTTCTCTCGTTCTCCCCCTGTGGTCCTCCCTCTGTTCTCTCCCCCTGTGGTCCTCCCTCTGTTGTCTCCCCCTGTGGTCCTCCCTCTGTTCTCTCCCCCTGTGGTCCTCCCTCTGTTCTCTCGTTCTCCCCCTGTGGTCCTCCCTCTGTTCTCTCGTTCTCCCCCTGTGGTCCTCCCTCTGTTCTCTCCCCCTGTAGTCCTCCCTCTGTTGTCTCCCTCTCCCCCTGTAGTCCTCCCTCTGTTGTCTCCCTCTCCCCCTGTGGTCCTCCCTCTGTTCTCTCGTTCTCCCCCTGTGGTCCTCCCTCTGTTCTCTCGTTCTCCCCCTGTGGTCCTCCCTCTGTTCTCTCCCCCTGTAGTCCTCCCTCTGTTCTCTCCCCCTGTGGTCCTCCCTCTGTTGTCTCCCCCTGTGGTCCTCCCTCTGTTCTCTCCCCCTGTGGTCCTCCCTCTGTTCTCTCGTTCTCCCCCTGTGGTCCTCCCTCTGTTCTCTCGTTCTCCCCCTGTGGTCCTCCCTCTGTTCTCTCCCCCTGTGGTCCTCCCTCTGTTCTCTCCCCCTGTGGTCCTCCCTCTGTTCTCTCCCCCTGTGGTCCTCCCTCTGTTCTCTCGTTCTCCCCCTGTGGTCCTCCCTCTGTTCTCTCCCCTGTGGTCCTCCCTCTGTTCTCTCCCCCTGTAGTCCTCCCTCTGTTCTCTCCCCCTGTGGTCCTCCCTCTGTTGTCTCCCCCTGTGGTCCTCCCTCTGTTCTCTCCCCCTGTGGTCCTCCCTCTGTTCTCTCGTTCTCCCCCTGTGGTCCTCCCTCTGTTCTCTCCCCCTGTAGTCCTCCCTCTGTTGTCTCGTTCTCCCCCTGTAGTCCTCCCTCTGTTGTCTCCCTCTCCCCCTGTAGTCCTCCCTCTGTTGTCTCCCTCTCCCCCTGTGGTCCTCCCTCTGTTCTCTCGTTCTCCCCCTGTGGTCCTCCCTCTGTTCTCTCGTTCTCCCCCTGTGGTCCTCCCTCTGTTCTCTCCCCCTGTGGTCCTCCCTCTGTTCTCTCGTTCTCCCCCAGCCTGCTGTCTGTCTGTCATCCTGGAACACCAGGGTCTTTGAGTGGGAGAGATCACCATCTCACTGTTGTCATCACATACTCTCACACTACCTGTCCTCCTCCCCCCGGGGGTCCTCCTCCCCCCGGGGGTCCTCCTCCCCCACTGCAGAGCTAGTACACGATCTCTGGGCTCTGGCTGCCGGGGTCTGGGCCTCTTGGCGTGTGTGTGTCCTTTAGGTGTGTGTGTGTTTCTGGGTGTGTGTCGCTGGGTTCTGATCTGCAGCGTATGTGGTGGAGAAGTTTTCCTGATGATGGGGGTGGACTGGGACAAAGGGACACAGTCACAACACTCTGAAGGTGTGTCCATGTGTGTGTCCACGCTGGGGGTGTGAGAGTCCGTGCTGGGGGTGTGAGAGTCCGTGCTGGGGGTGTGAGAGTCCGTGCGGGGGGTGTGAGAGTCCGTGCAGGGGGTGTGAGAGTCCGTGCTGGGGGTGTGAGAGTCCGTGCTGGGTGTGTGAGAGTCCGTGCAGGGGGTGTGAGAGTCCGTGCTGGGTGTGTGAGAGTCCGTGCTGGGTGTGTGAGAGTCCGTGCTGGGTGTGTGAGAGTCCGTGCTGGGTGTGTGAGAGTCCGTGCTGGGTGTGTGAGAGTCCGTGCTGGGTGTGTGAGAGTCCGTGCTGGGGGTGTGAGAGTCCGTGCGGGGGTGTGAGAGTCCGTGCGGGGGGTGTGAGAGTCCGTGCGGGGGGTGTGAGAGTCCGTGCTGGGTGTGTGAGAGTCCGTGCTGGGTGTGTGTGTGTTGATGCTGGTCTGAGAACAATGGAAGAGGTCTGCTGAACAGTTATACTCCTCCTCCAGGCCAGCTGTGTGTCCGGGTGACCGATGGCTGAGCTGTCCAACATTACTAATGTCCAGTAGAGTCGTGTGTGACGTGGGCTTTGACTCTGTGTCCGCAGGATCACAGACACTCTCCCCAAGACACTCAGAGAAGAGCAGGTCTTCCCAGGTCACAAAGTCAGAACGACAGGTTTGTTCACACACTGACCTGTACTCCTCCGTGTCTGAAACACCCCTCTTCCCGAGGCTGGATGGCGCAGTCCGTATATGGCCAGGCTGTGTTGGAGCGGTCCACGTGAGAGAGGCATGGGGGTGAACAAGGGAGTCAGAGCCTTCACAGAAAGAGGACAGAAAATCCCGGTAGCTGTTCTCACTGTGTCCTCCCTCCCCCTGGCTGCTGTTCCCACTGTGTCCTCCCTCCCCCTGGCTGCTGTTCCTACTGTGTCCTTTATACTCTCTCCCCCCCTCCTCTTCCTCCTGTTCTGCAGACGATGTGATCACCCCCGGAGACCGTTGCCAGGGTGCCGTGTGTATGTTGGTCGGGGTTGGGGTGAAGGCTATGGTGCAACGTGGTGACATGGATCGGCCGCAAGAGGGCAGCGTAGAGTCGAAGCTGCGGAGAGGAGAGGGGTGGAGCAAGAGAGGAGCTGTACTGGGGTCAGAGTTGGGCTGGGGAGCTGGTCTAGGATCAGTTCTACAGACAGAGGCCTGTTGTAGGAGGCTCTTGGAGGCTGGTCTAGGATCAGTTGCCCAGTCGACGCAGAGAGCAGCTTGTTGTAGGAGGCTTCTGTAATAACTGACCACAGAGCAGCCTGGAGCAGAGGCCAGGGGCAGAGAGATCTGACTGGCGATGAACTGGCCTGCTTCTCTCCTGTAAGGGTGGAGGCCAGATATCTGCACCAGAGACATGACAACATAGCTTGGATGGAAAAACACAACTTCCAAATCCATACCACTTGGGGGCGACACTGACATCATTCTGTAATAGTTTATATAATGTAGTAACAGGCCAAGTGGTTTCCTTTCTCATGAAGCGGTTGAGAGATTATAAACCAGAACGATTCATTAGTGTTGTACCTTGATCCCAAAAACAAAATGTCTTCCAATGAAGCAGTCCTCTACAGCCTTAACCAGCAGCCTGCTGTGACATCCTGACCTATGACCTTCACCTCCCATTGGACCCGAAGACTCCTCCACCAGCCTGGAAACACAAAACCACTTTGTTTATCCATGTTGCCATTCTCATACAAACACAATCTTTTCATTTAACACACCGGAACCCCGTGGACTACGCAGGAACTAGGGTTCCCCGTAACCCCGTGGACTACGCAGGAACTAAGTTCCCCGTAACCCCGTAGACTACGCAGGAACTAAGTTCCCCGTAACCCCGTGGACTACGCAGGAACTAAGTTCCCCGTAACCCCGTGGACTACGCAGGAACTAAGTTCCCCGTAACCCCGTGGACTACGCAGGAACTAAGTTCCCCGTAACCCCGTGGACTACGCAGGAACTAAGTTCCCCGTAACCCCGTGGACTACGCAGGAACTAAGTTCCCCGTAACCCCGTGGACTACGCAGGAACTAAGTTCCCCGTAACCCCGTGGACTACACAGGAACTAAGTTCCGCAAACTCATGTCTTTAAAATATTCCAGACTTCCTGAAAGAAGTATTGTGGTGCTCCTCCAGTGCATTTGGGAAGTTTTCAGACCCCTTCCCCTTTTCAACATTTTTTTCTATTTCTCCCCTTATTAATCTTCCCACAATACCCCATAATGACAACGCGAAAACAGGTTTTTAGAAATGTTTAGAAATGTATTAAAAAATAAAGCAGAAATACCTTATTTACATAAGTATTCAGACCCTTTGCTATGAGACTCTAAATGGAGCTCAGGTGCATCCTGTTTCTATTGATCATCCTTGAGATGTTTCTACAACTTGATTGGAGTCCAACTGTTGTAAATTCAATTGATTGGACATGATTTGGAAAGGCACACACCTGTCTATATAAGGTCCCACAGTTGACAGTGCATGTCAGAGCAAAAACCAAGCCATGAGGTCGAACGAATTGTCTGTAGCGTTCTGAGACAGGATTGTGTCGAGGCACAGATCTGGGGGAAGGGTACCAAAAAATGGCTGCAGCATTGAAGGTCCCCAAGAACACAGTGGCCTCCATCATTCTTAAATGGAAGAAGTTTGGAACCACCAAGACTCTTCCTAGAGCTGGCTGCCCGGCAAAACTGAGCAATCAGGGGGAGAAGGGCCTTGGTCAGGGAGGTGACCAAGAACCTGATGGTCACTGACAGAGCTCCAGTTCCTCTGTGGAGATGGGAGAACCTTCCAGAAGGACAACCATCTCTGCAGCACTCCACCAATCCGGCCTTTATGGTAGAGTGGCCAGATGGAAGCCACTCCTCAGTTAAAAGCACATGACAGCCCGCTTGGAGTTTGCCAAAAGGCACCTAAAGGACTCAGACCATAAGAAATAAGATTCTCTGGTCTGATGAAACCAAGTTTGAACTCTTTGGTCTGAATGCCAAGCATCACGTCTGGAGGAAACCTGGCACCATCCCTATGGTGAAGCATGGTGGTGGCATCATCATGCTGTGTGGATGTTTTCAGGAGGTGGGGACTGGGAGCCTAGTCAAGATCGAGGCAAGATGAACGGAGCAAAGTACAGAGAACCTTGATGAAAACCTACTCCAGAGCGCTCCGGACCTCAGACTGGGGCGAAGGTTCACCTTCCAACAGGACAACGACCCTAAGCACACAGCCAAGACAACACAGGAGTGGCTTCGGGACAAGTCTCTGAATGTCCTTGAGTGTCTATGCCAGAGCCCGGACTTGAACCCGATCGAACATCTCTTGAGAGACCTGAAAATAGCTGTGCAGCGACACTCCCCATCCAACCTGACAGAGGTTGAGAGGATCTACAGAGAAAAATGGGAGAAACTCCCCAAATACGGGTGTGCCAAGCTTGTAGCGTCACACCCAAGAAGACTCGATGCTGTAATCACTGCCAAAGGTGCTTCAACAAAGTACTGAGTAAAGGGTCTGAATACTTATGTAAATGACTTGACGCTGTCATCACTACTTATGTAAATGTGATATTTCCATTTTCTTTATATATACACACATTTGCAAAGATTTCTAAAAACCTGTTTTTGCTTTGTCATTATGGGGTATTGTGATGTCATTATGGGGTATTGTGATGTCATTATGGGGTATTGTGATGTCATTATGGGGTATTGTGATGTCATTATGGGGTATTGTGATGTCATTATGGGGTATTGTGATGTCATTATGGGGTATTGCTTTGTCATTATGGGGTATTGTGATGTCATTATGGGGTATTGTGTGTAGATTGATGAGGGGGAAAAAAAACTATTTAATCAATTTTAGAATAAAGTTGTAACGTAACAAAATGTGGAAAAAGTCAAGGAGTCTGAATACTTTATGAATGTACTGTAGAATCTCCATTGAATAACAGGCGGGTTGATGTCAGCGACCCTCATCGAATATTCAAAAAAATATTACAATAATGAGATGTATCCACCAATCCAAAGAAAGGATAGGCGGGAGCTAGACAGCCCACCAATAAGGCTGTACCTGTGAAGGTCGGCGGCAGGGGCTCCGAAGAGGGGGTTGAGACAGCTCCCGAACACAGTCACCCCAAATATGGTGTTGTCTCTGGTTACCCTGAGAGACAGGCGGTACCTGTAGTCCAGGTGTGGTTCCAGACAGCTGGAGCAGGACCTGGAGCAGTGCCATCTACAGGACAACAACAACACTACAGTCTGACAGACAGCACCAACCTGAGGTTAAACAAACCTCTCCCGGCCCCTGTGTGTCCGGGAGGCTCCCGGCCCCTGTGTAATGGGAGGCTCCCGGCCCCTGTGTAATGGGAGGCTCCCGGCCCCTGTGTAATGGGAGGCTCCCGGCCCCTGTGTAATGGGAGGCTCCCGGCCCCTGTGTAATGGGAGGCTCCCGGCCCCTGTGTAATGGGAGGCTCCCAGCCCCTGTGTAATGGGAGGCTCCCGGCCCCTGTGTGTCCGGGAGGCTCCCGGCCCCTGTGTAATGGGAGGCTCCCGGCCCCTGTGTGTCTGGGAGGCTCCCGGCCCCTGTGTGTCTGGGAGGCTCCCGGCCCCTGTGTGTCTGGGAGGCTCCCGGCCCCTGTCCCGGCCCCTGTGTAATGGGAGGCTCCCGGCCCCTGTGTGTCGGGGAGGCTCCCGGCCCCTGTGTAATGGGAGGCTCCCGGCCCCTGTGTGTAAACAGAAGAAAGCCACCAGAAACATGTTACTGAAAAAAATACTGTTGGCTGCAACTGTGATGAAGCCAGTTATTATTTTGATATGAAAGCAGAGGGGTTTATGTTTATAGAACTGAGAATCGATTCACGTTTTGTCTGTTTTGGCTGCCACAGTATAAGTCAACCTCTGTAAATAACATACAAGGTCCTTGGACCTTAAAGAGTAACAGTAGACTCCTAAAGAATACAGCTGGTGCTAGGGCGAAGCAGTAGCCATGTGATTGTCCCTGGTTCGATTCCAGGCTGTATCACATCCGGCCGTGATCGGGAGTCCCAAAGGGCGGCGCACAATTGGCCCAGCGTCGTCCGTGTTTGGGGAGGGTTTGGCCGGGGTAGGCCGTCATTGTAAATAAGAATTTGTTCTGAACTGACTTGCCTAGTTAAATAAAAAGGTTCAACTCAAAATAAATGTATATTTTTAAAAATTGTGACAAACTTAAAAATATTCTAAGAATATCTTAATTGACAAAACTTGCTGTGCATAGATCTCTCCTGAAACAGCCATATATATATATATATATATATATAATGTTGAAATATTTTATATCAAAGGTGGCAGCCATCCTCCAGGATAGTTACTGGGTGGCAGCCATCCTCCAGGATAGTTACTGGGTGGCAGCCATCCTCCAGGATAGCTACCCGGGTGGCAGCCATCCTCCAGGATAGCTACTGGGTGGCAGCCATCCTCCAGGATAGCTACTGGGTGGCAGCCATCCTCCAGGATAGTTACTGGGTGGCAGCCATCCTCCAGGATAGTTACTGGGTGGCAGCCATCCTCCAGGATAGTTACTGGGTGGCAGCCATCCTCCAGGATAGTTACTGGGTGGCAGCCATCCTCCAGGATAGTTACTGGGTGGCAGCCATCCTCCAGGATAGTTACTGGGTGGCAGCCATCCTCCAGGATAGTTACTGGGTGGCAGCCATCCTCCAGGATAGTTACTGGGTGGCAGCCATCCTCCAGGATAGTTACTGGGTGGCAGCCATCCTCCAGGATAGCTACTGGGTGGCAGCCATCCTCCAGGATAGTTACTGGGTGGCAGCCATCCTCCAGGATAGCTACCCGGGTGGCAGCCATCCTCCAGGATAGTTACTGGGTGGCAGCCATCCTCCAGGATAGCTACCCGGGTGGCAGCCATCCTCCAGGATAGTTACTGGGTGGCAGCCATCCTCCAGGATAGTTACTGGGTGGCAGCCATCCTCCAGGATAGTTACTGGGTGGCAGCCATCCTCCAGGATAGCTACCCGGGTGGCAGCCATCCTCCAGGATAGCTACTGGGTGGCAGCCATCCTCCAGGATAGCTACTGGGTGGCAGCCATCCTCCAGGATAGTTACCCGGGTGGCAGCCATCCTCCAGGATAGTTACCCGGGTGGCAGCCATCCTCCAGGATAGCTACCCGGGTGGCAGCCATCCTCCAGGATAGTTACTGGGTGGCAGCCATCCTCCAGGATAGTTACTGGGTGGCAGCCATCCTCCAGGATAGTTACTGGGTGGCAGCCATCCTCCAGGATAGCTACTGGGTGGCAGCCATCCTCCAGGATAGTTACTGGGTGGCAGCCATCCTCCAGGATAGTTACTGGGTGGCAGCCATCCTCCAGGATAGCTACCCGGGTGGCAGCCATCCTCCAGGATAGCTACCCGGGTGGCAGCCATCCTCCAGGATAGTTACTGGGTGGCAGCCATCCTCCAGGATAGTTACTGGGTGGCAGCCATCCTCCAGGATAGTTACTGGGTGGCAGCCATCCTCCAGGATAGCTACCCGGGTGGCAGCCATCCTCCAGGATAGCTACTGGGTGGCAGCCATCCTCCAGGATAGTTACTGGGTGGCAGCCATCCTCCAGGATAGTTACTGGGTGGCAGCCATCCTCCAGGATAGTTACTGGGTGGCAGCCATCCTCCAGGATAGTTACTGGGTGGCAGCCATCCTCCAGGATAGTTACTGGGTGGCAGCCATCCTCCAGGATAGTTACTGGGTGGCAGCCATCCTCCAGGATAGCTACCCGGGTGGCAGCCATCCTCCAGGATAGGTACCCGGGTGGCAGCCATCCTCCAGGATAGCTACCCGGGTGGCAGCCATCCTCCAGGATAGCTACCCGGGTGGCAGCCATCCTCCAGGATAGCTACCCGGGTGGCAGCCATCCACCAGGATAGCTACCCGGGTGGCAGCCATCCTCCAGGATAGTTACTGGGTGGCAGCCATCCTCCAGGATAGTTACTGGGTGGCAGCCATCCTCCAGGATAGTTACTGGGTGGCAGCCATCCTCCAGGATAGTTACTGGGTGGCAGCCATCCTCCAGGATAGTTACTGGGTGGCAGCCATCCTCCAGGATAGGTACTGGGTGGCAGCCATCCTCCAGGATAGCTACCTGGGTGGCAGCCATCCTCCAGGATAGTTACTGGGTGGCAGCCATCCTCCAGGATAGTTACTGGGTGGCAGCCATCCTCCAGGATAGTTACTGGGTGGCAGCCATCCTCCAGGATAGTTACTGGGTGGCAGCCATCCTCCAGGATAGTTACTGGGTGGCAGCCATCCTCCAGGATAGCTACCCGGGTGGCAGCCATCCTCCAGGATAGCTACCCGGGTGGCAGCCATCCTCCAGGATAGTTACTGGGTGGCAGCCATCCTCCAGGATAGTTACTGGGTGGCAGCCATCCTCCAGGATAGTTACTGGGTGGCAGCCATCCTCCAGGATAGTTACTGGGTGGCAGCCATCCTCCAGGATAGTTACTGGGTGGCAGCCATCCTCCAGGATAGCTACCCGGGTGGCAGCCATCCTCCAGGATAGTTACTGGGTGGCAGCCATCCTCCAGGATAGTTACTGGGTGGCAGCCATCCTCCAGGATAGTTACTGGGTGGCAGCCATCCTCCAGGATAGTTACTGGGTGGCAGCCATCCTCCAGGATAGTTACTGGGTGGCAGCCATCCTCCAGGATAGTTACTGGGTGGCAGCCATCCTCCAGGATAGTTACTGGGTGGCAGCCATCCTCCAGGATAGCTACTGGGTGGCAGCCATCCTCCAGGATAGTTACTGGGTGGCAGCCATCCTCCAGGATAGTTACTGGGTGGCAGCCATCCTCCAGGATAGCTACCCGGGTGGCAGCCATCCTCCAGGATAGCTACTGGGTGGCAGCCATCCTCCAGGATAGCTACCTGGGTGGCAGCCATCCTCCAGGATAGTTACTGGGTGGCAGCCATCCTCCAGGATAGCTACTGGGTGGCAGCCATCCTCCAGGATAGTTACTGGGTGGCAGCCATCCTCCAGGATAGTTACTGGGTGGCAGCCATCCTCCAGGATAGTTACTGGGTGGCAGCCATCCTCCAGGATAGGTACCGGGTGGCAGCCATCCTCCAGGATAGTTACTGGGTGGCAGCCATCCTCCAGGATAGCTACCCGGGTGGCAGCCATCCTCCAGGATAGCTACCCGGGTGGCAGCCATCCTCCAGGATAGCTACTGGGTGGCAGCCATCCTCCAGGATAGTTACTGGGTGGCAGCCATCCTCCAGGATAGTTACTGGGTGGCAGCCATCCTCCAGGATAGTTACTGGGTGGCAGCCATCCTCCAGGATAGTTACTGGGTGGCAGCCATCCTCCAGGATAGCTACCGGGTGGCAGCCATCCTCCAGGATAGCTACCCGGGTGGCAGCCATCCTCCAGGATAGCTACCGGGTGGCAGCCATCCTCCAGGATAGCTACCCGGGTGGCAGCCATCCTCCAGGATAGTTACTGGGTGGCAGCCATCCTCCAGGATAGTTACCCGGGTGGCAGCCATCCTCCAGGATAGTTACTGGGTGGCAGCCATCCTCCAGGATAGTTACTGGGTGGCAGCCATCCTCCAGGATAGTTACTGGGTGGCAGCCATCCTCCAGGATAGTTACTGGGTGGCAGCCATCCTCCAGGATAGCTACTGGGTGGCAGCCATCCTCCAGGATAGTTACTGGGTGGCAGCCATCCTCCAGGATAGTTACTGGGTGGCAGCCATCCTCCAGGATAGTTACTGGGTGGCAGCCATCCTCCAGGATAGTTACTGGGTGGCAGCCATCCTCCAGGATAGGTACCCGGGTGGCAGCCATCCTCCAGGATAGTTACTGGGTGGCAGCCATCCTCCAGGATAGCTACTGGGTGGCAGCCATCCTCCAGGATAGCTACCCGGGTGGCAGCCATCCTCCAGGATAGCTACCCGGGTGGCAGCCATCCTCCAGGATAGTTACTGGGTGGCAGCCATCCTCCAGGATAGTTACTGGGTGGCAGCCATCCTCCAGGATAGTTACTGGGTGGCAGCCATCCTCCAGGATAGTTACTGGGTGGCAGCCATCCTCCAGGATAGCTACCCGGGTGGCAGCCATCCTCCAGGATAGTTACTGGGTGGCAGCCATCCTCCAGGATAGTTACTGGGTGGCAGCCATCCTCCAGGATAGTTACTGGGTGGCAGCCATCCTCCAGGATAGTTACTGGGTGGCAGCCATCCTCCAGGATAGGTACCCGGGTGGCAGCCATCCTCCAGGATAGTTACTGGGTGGCAGCCATCCTCCAGGATAGTTACTGGGTGGCAGCCATCCTCCAGGATAGCTACTGGGTGGCAGCCATCCTCCAGGATAGCTACCCGGGTGGCAGCCATCCTCCAGGATAGCTACTGGGTGGCAGCCATCCTCCAGGATAGCTACTGGGTGGCAGCCATCCTCCAGGATAGCTACCCGGGTGGCAGCCATCCTCCAGGATAGTTACTGGGTGGCAGCCATCCTCCAGGATAGCTACCCGGGTGGCAGCCATCCTCCAGGATAGTTACTGGGTGGCAGCCATCCTCCAGGATAGTTACTGGGTGGCAGCCATCCTCCAGGATAGTTACTGGGTGGCAGCCATCCTCCAGGATAGTTACCCGGGTGGCAGCCATCCTCCAGGATAGTTACTGGGTGGCAGCCATCCTCCAGGATAGCTACTGGGTGGCAGCCATCCTCCAGGATAGCTACTGGGTGGCAGCCATCCTCCAGGATAGCTACCTGGGTGGCAGCCATCCTCCAGGATAGTTACTGGGTGGCAGCCATCCTCCAGGATAGCTACCCGGGTGGCAGCCATCCTCCAGGATAGTTACTGGGTGGCAGCCATCCTCCAGGATAGCTACTGGGTGGCAGCCATCCTCCAGGATAGTTACTGGGTGGCAGCCATCCTCCAGGATAGTTACTGGGTGGCAGCCATCCTCCAGGATAGCTACCCGGGTGGCAGCCATCCTCCAGGATAGTTACTGGGTGGCAGCCATCCTCCAGGATAGTTACTGGGTGGCAGCCATCCTCCAGGATAGTTACTGGGTGGCAGCCATCCTCCAGGATAGCTACTGGGTGGCAGCCATCCTCCAGGATAGTTACTGGGTGGCAGCCATCCTCCAGGATAGTTACTGGGTGGCAGCCATCCTCCAGGATAGCTACCCGGGTGGCAGCCATCCTCCAGGATAGTTACCCGGGTGGCAGCCATCCTCCAGGATAGTTACTGGGTGGCAGCCATCCTCCAGGATAGCTACCCGGGTGGCAGCCATCCTCCAGGATAGTTACTGGGTGGCAGCCATCCTCCAGGATAGTTACCCGGGTGGCAGCCATCCTCCAGGATAGTTACTGGGTGGCAGCCATCCTCCAGGATAGTTACTGGGTGGCAGCCATCCTCCAGGATAGTTACTGGGTGGCAGCCATCCTCCAGGATAGTTACTGGGTGGCAGCCATCCTCCAGGATAGCTACTGGGTGGCAGCCATCCTCCAGGATAGCTACTGGGTGGCAGCCATCCTCCAGGATAGCTACTGGGTGGCAGCCATCCTCCAGGATAGTTACTGGGTGGCAGCCATCCTCCAGGATAGTTACTGGGTGGCAGCCATCCTCCAGGATAGTTACTGGGTGGCAGCCATCCTCCAGGATAGTTACTGGGTGGCAGCCATCCTCCAGGATAGCTACCCGGGTGGCAGCCATCCTCCAGGATAGTTACCCGGGTGGCAGCCATCCTCCAGGATAGTTACTGGGTGGCAGCCATCCTCCAGGATAGCTACCCGGGTGGCAGCCATCCTCCAGGATAGTTACTGGGTGGCAGCCATCCTCCAGGATAGTTACTGGGTGGCAGCCATCCTCCAGGATAGTTACTGGGTGGCAGCCATCCTCCAGGATAGTTACTGGGTGGCAGCCATCCTCCAGGATAGTTACTGGGTGGCAGCCATCCTCCAGGATAGCTACCCGGGTGGCAGCCATCCTCCAGGATAGTTACTGGGTGGCAGCCATCCTCCAGGATAGCTACCCGGGTGGCAGCCATCCTCCAGGATAGTTACTGGGTGGCAGCCATCCTCCAGGATAGTTACCCGGGTGGCAGCCATCCTCCAGGATAGCTACCCGGGTGGCAGCCATCCTCCAGGATAGTTACTGGGTGGCAGCCATTCCGCCTCATAAACATCCCCTGCACCGTTTCGCAAGTGATCATAGCGATGGGCTTTTCGATAACTAGTGTGTCTTACCTTGTGTGTGTGTGTGTGTGTGTCTCTTACTTGGTCGTGTCCGTCTGTTGCATCCTGGAGAAGCATCCTGTACAACATGGGTATAACACACACGAGTCCTGAAGAGACAGGACGACACAGTCCACCAGAGCCCTTCTCCCTGACATTAGCCGGCTGCTTCTCCAGAAATAAGTAACTTAGCTAAATGTGTATGACTAAATGTGTATGACTCGAAGCTAACTAGCTAGCTACCGGTAGCTAAATGTGTATGACTCGAAGCTAACTAGCTAGCTACCGGTAGCTAAATGTGTATGACTAGAAGCTAACTAGCTACCGGTAGCTAAATGTGTTTGACTAGAAGCTAACTAGCTAGCTACCGGTAGCTAAATGTGTATGACTAGAAGCTAACTAGCTAGCTACCGGTAGCTAAATGTGTATGACTAGAAGCTAACTAGCTACCGGTAGCTAAATGTGTATGACTAGAAGCTAACTAGCTAGCTACCGGTAGCTAAATGTGTATGACTAGAAGCTAACGAGCTAGCTACCGGTAGCTAAATGTGTATGACTAGAAGCTAACTAGCTAGCTACCGGTAGCTAACAAGCCTACGATTACGTGTGTTTGGTTGATCTGCTTTGTTGCCTCTCTTGACAGCTATACCCTTCCGCATATAAAACATGTACAATATCTACTAGATTTGTGTTAATTAACTCAAATTCACAGCAGACATTTGTGTGCACCGTGTACGCGACCGCCAACTTTCAAATAGTGACGAATGAGAGCGTAGCTCCAGCGCATGCGTCGACCGCTCAGCGGGTTATATTCTTCTTCTATGGTATAATGGCGTTGGCAACAACTACATGTGCATTCCGCCACCTACTGTGCGGGCGGGTAAAAAAGATCACAATAAACATTTGGGTAAAAATATATAAAATATCACACAAACTACCAAAAAATAAATTAACAAAAAATAAATAAATCTACCTGCTTTTCTGTATAAAAAACTCATTCTAATCAGGTCCCAACACAGGCTCTGAATCCTCCTGTGAGGACGACAAAAGTCCTTGTAGTGCTTTTGCCTTGAAGTCTTGAAGTTATGATATCCAGCTTCATGGACTTCTTAGACAATTGTGCTGTACAATTAATCACTGTGGCTATAAATGCCACAAAATCCACCTTCTTCACAATGAACGATTGACTTAAATCACTAGCAACTGGTTGCGATGCATCCACTGCCATATCTTCAACACTGTTGAAGCCTAATGCCCCTTCGACTCTCTTCACCGCCTCCACATATGAGGCCCGCTGCGCATCCTTGATCCTTGACACCTTGACCTCCTTCACCCTAACAGGGCACTCAAGGAAGTCCAGAGTAGGATCCCCATCACAGTTGCAACATTTTCAATATCATACTTCTCCTGTCTGCAAACATTTGACACGTGACCACATCCTTTATAATTAAAAACAAAACTTGGGGTAAACCTTTGAGGTGCATGTTTTTGATACTTCTTATCATCCACCAGCAGCGTCTGTTGGGGGGAATAGAGATCCAAGGGAATCAATTGAAAACCAATTACCAAGGGGTCAAAATGGTCCAGAACCTGACCCGACAAGCCACGCCTACTGGTTCGTATGTAGTCGTTTAAAAAAAAAAAAACCTTCACAGTGAAGTGTTTGGATCAATTTTAGTCCCATTGCTAAGTAGTAAGTAGCCTATCACATGCAGTGTAATCTCATACATCTTCCAATAAGATAAAACAGGTAGGAATCAACCCAAATGCGTCCAAATATACGTCTCCAAAGACTATTCCACCACGATTAACCACACTATTGTCTCTCATAAGGTTTCTGGTCAGCTTACCAATCCATATGCCCGAATTAGAAATATATACGCCCTAGTAGTGAGTCCATCCAGAGCCTTAGTCTAGGACCCGCCCTTATGTTTAGGGGTAGTAAGTATGCCTCTAAGTTATATAATGTCTCCTCTGCTATTGAATGTCCTAAATATCCCGTTCATCCACTGCCTTTAGCATTTAGAAATAACAAGATAGAACCTGTCTTGAATAATTTGAGACCTGTAACCAAACCCCAACTTTGTCTTTGTGGTTGAGGTAGTAAACTCAGTAAAAAAAAGAAACATCCCTTTTTCAGTACCCTGTCTTTCAAAGATAATTAGTAAAAATCCAAATAACTTCACAGATCTTCATTGTAAAGGGTTTAAACACTGGTTCCCATCTTTGTTCAATGAACCATAAATAATTAATGAACATGCACCTGTGGAACGGTCGTTAAGGCACTAACAACTTACAGACGGTAGGCAATTAAGGTCACAGTTATGAAAATGTAGGACGCTAAAGAGGCCTTTCTACTGACTCTGAAAAACACCAAAAGAAAGATGCCCAGGGTCCCTGCTCATCTGCCTGAATGTGCCTTAGGCATACTGTAAGGAGGCATGAGGACTGCAGATGTGGCCAGGGCAATAAATTGCAATGTCCGTACTGTGAGACGCCTAAGACAGCGCTACATGGAGACAGGACGGACAGCTGATCATCCTCACAGTGGCAGGCCACGTGTAACAACACCTGCACAGGATCGGTACATCCGAACATCACACATGCGGGACAGGTACAGGATGGCAACAACAACTGCCCGAGTTACACCAGGAACGCACAATCCCTCCATCAGTGCTCAGACTGTCCACAATAGGCTGAGAGAGGCTGGACTGAGGGCTTGTAGGCCTGTTGTAAGGCAGGTCCTCACCAGACATCACCGGCAACAACGTCGCCTATGGGCACAAACCTACCGTCACTGGACCAGACAGGACTGGAAAAAGTGCTCTTCACTGACGAGTCGCCATTTTGTCTCACTAGGGGTGATGATTGGATTCACGTTGATCGTCGCAGGAATGAGTGTTACACCGAGGCCTGTATTCTGGAGTGGGATTGATTTGGAGGTGGAGGGTCTGTCATGGTCTGGGGTGGTGTGTTCACAGCATCATCGGACTGAGCTTGTTGTCATTGCAGGCAATCTCAACGCTGTGCGTTACAGGAAGACATCCTCCTCCCTCATGTGGTACCCTTCCTGCAGGCTCATCCTGACATGACCCTCCAGCAAGACAATGCCACCAGCCATACTGCTCGTTCTGTGCATGATTTCCTGCAAGACAGGAATGTCCCATTGAGCATGTCTGGGACCTGTTGGATCAGAGGGTGAGGGCTAGGGCCATTCCCCCCAGAAATGTCCAGGAACTTGCAGGTGCCTTGGTGGAAGAGTGGGGTAACATCTTACAGCAAGAACTGGCAAATTTGGTGCAGTCCATGAGGAGGAGAAGCACTGCAGTACTTAATGCAGCTGGTGGCCACACCAGATACTAACTGTTACTTTTGATTTTGACCCCCTCTTTGTTCAGGGACACATTATTCAATTTCTGTTAGTCACATGTCTGTGGAACTTGTTCAATTTATGTCTCAGTTGTTGAATCTTGTTATGTTCATACAAATATTTACACATGTTAAGTTTGTTGAAAATAAACACAGTTGACAGTGAGAGGACGTTTCTTTTTTTTTGCTGAGTTTATTACCATGGTCCTTTCCAGACAGCCGTAGGAGTTACGCGGCTGTGTCACCAACTACCGAACCCTCGATTAATATGAATCATGCATTAACCTTCTCTGACTCTATGACTGGAATACCCAGATCCATTATTGGGTCTGGACTGGAGGCTCCTAATGGGCTTATGTGGGTTTGCGGTGAAAATGGCTACCTATAATTACCAAATGGGTGGGATGGTTGCTGTTATTGAGGCCAAACTCAAATTCAAGTCGCAACCATACTGGAGGCTAAGCGTAACTCCACAGCACACCGCAGTAGCCGTGTGAAACGAGCAATGGCAGATAATGGCTTGACTAGTAGATTTTCTCTTAGGTGATTGGATTGACACCATATGAATGTGACTATGGCTGGTTTTACCCTTCTTTCTATTGATGATCAGAGTCTTAAAGCTGTCACAGCCAGGTATAGGCTGGCATTAGACACCATCCTGGCTAAGGAGGGGGTATATTGCAGGGCCCTAAATTCTATTTTGAATGTGTTATGCTTCTCCTTGACTCGTCTGATAATATAACAGAGGTTTTGAAAGAATTAACACAGTTCACAGTTGGCTGATACCTACAACCCCTACAGGAGATTACTCCTGGTTCCTGTTTGGGTGGTTTTAAGATAAACTAGGACATTTTGGATTTAAGTTGTTTTCCATTTTGGTTTTCATTACTGCTCCTACTGATCGTTTTTTAAATTTGCATTTGTGTATTCTGTGCTGCTGGCAAATATGTACTTTGTAAGGCTATGCCAGGTGTTTTTCTGCTTCATGTTTCTCAGACCACAGATCCTTATTTCTATCCTCAATCTCCTGAGGATTGCTTGCAATCTAATGTACCTTTTATGGATGATTCTTATAATCACTATACTTGAGTTACTTCGCTTTCTGGTGGCCTCAAAGGGGGGAATGAAGAGGGTTAAACCAAGGCCTCATACCTTTTAAAGGGTTAATAAATAGTGTTATGATAAAGTGTAAGGTCTCCTCTTCTCGGAGACCTCTGTGTGTGTATTAACACCTGTTTTGAGTGTTGTGCCCTTCAGACACTATCAGAAGGCGGAAACCGCCTACGTTCACACTCCTCCTGTCTGGGCCCCACCATGGCTCTCTGAGGTTCTGAGAATACGACTGGTTCCCTGAGAACACAAGGCTGCCGAAGGCTTGATGAAAACAGCCACCATGAGAAAGGCACGCTTACCCTTCTCCCTCTGTTGCCTCTGTACAGGATACAGTCTCTTACGACGTTTGTTTATCTCCCTTGGAAATTGGTCATTGAGCCTGTATTTGGTCCCTTTAAGCTCCTTCCTCTGCTTTTGATCAGCTCCTTTTGTTGGTAGTGTTCAAATGTTGTGATGATCGGTCGGGGACCCTTGGTCTTGACGCTCCGAGCTCCAAGTCTGTGTACTCGGTGGAAAGCCACCTTGTTTACAGTCTCTAGAGGAAGTTTCAAGGCGGATTGCATGAATTCTCTGATCGCGCCCTCTGGATTATTGGATGCGTCCTCAGGAATCCCAGAATATATTCGATGCTACGACTTTGTATGTCTAGCAGCGACTCCTTCATCACCCTGTTGTCCCTGAGTAGACTATCCATTTCAGAATCGTGGATGTTTGCCTTGGCTGTGAGTGTCTTGTTCTCTCCTTGGAGAGTGAGAATTTCACTCTGGCTAAACTCCAAACTCCCCATCAGCCCTGCTACCTCCTCACAGAACTTTTCCATTGTTGCATGGATTCCAGCCAGAGCACTAGCCTTCAACGGTAAGTAAACCGTCCGTGTAGGTAGATTAATCTGTTTTTCTTTTTTGGTCGGGTTAGAGTTCTTTTGTGAGGTAGTCGGATCTTTCCATGATGGAGTTTGTTGTTCCTCCATAGCGTAAAGCTGTTGGTACTCGTCGATTTCCCTCATGATCTCCTTAGTATCCAGGTTGGCTCTTTACTGCAACCAGTTGTTTTTCAAAAGTTTTTAACAATGCATCTTTTTACGACGAAGACCAGTGTCTGTAGTACAGCCACCTGGCACTGTTGTTCGGTTAGCAGTGTTTCCTAGCTGTTAAAAGCTAAACGTGTCCCGGAATCCACGCAAAAACAAGTTTGGTATTCTTATTTAATTAATAGCAGTTTTTGTTTTAATCAAAAATAACAAACCGGGTGTTTTCCAACATACAGTGTTCATCTACGCACTCTGATGATGTGTGACGACATTGAGGGAGGAGACGTGTGGCCCGGACAACCTGGTGTAACTGTAACGTCAGGCCAACAAATCCTCACTATCAGTAGCTGCAATTTGGCAGTGCGCCCAGAACCTTGTTTTGAGAACAAAAGATATCTCAGTTTCAAGGTCTCAGCTTAGAGAGAAGAATCCTCGTGAGGTATTGGTCTGTCACATGTTATGAACCAGTGTTGGTCGGTCACATAAATGAAACAAAATGGTAAAGATGAATTAACTTGTTATGGATGGGGGCAGTATTTTCACGGCCGGATAAAAAACGTACCCGATTTAATCTGGTTATTACTCCTGCCCAGAAACTAGAATATGCATATAATTAGTAGCTTTGGATAGAAAACACTCCAAAAGTTTCTAAAACTGTTTGAATGGTGTCTGTGAGTATAACAGAACTCAAATGGCAGGCCAAAACCTGAGAAGATTCTGTACAGGAAGTACCCTGTCTGACCATTTCTTGGCCTTCTTTGTCATCTCTATCCAAAACAAAGGATCTCTGCTGTAACGTGACATTTTCTAAGGCTCCCATAGGCTCTCAGAAGGCGCCAGAACGTTGAATGATGACTCTGCAGTCTCTGGCTGAAAAACTGTAGCGCATTTGGTAAGTGGTCGATCTGAGAACAATGAGACGGGTGCGCGCGTGCACGTGAAGAGTCCATTTTACTTTTTCAGTCTTTGAACGAAAACAACGACTCCCGGTCGGAATATTATCGCTATTTTACGAGAAAAATCGCATAAAATTGATTTTAAACAGCGTTTGACATGCTTGAAGTACGGTAATGGAATATTTTGAATTTTTTTGTCACGAACGCGTCGGGCGCGTCACCTTCGTTACCCTTCAGATAGTGTCTTGAACGCATTCGAACAAAACGCCGCTATTTTGATATAACTATGGATTATTTGGAACCAAACCAACATTTGTTGTTGAAGTAGAAGTCCTGGGAGTGCATTCTGATGAAGAACAGCAAAGGTAATCCATTTTTCTTATAGTAAATCTGAGTTTGGTGAGTTCCAAACTTGGTGGGTGTCAAAATAGCTAGCCTGTGATGGCCGGGCTATCTATTCAGAATATTGCAAA